>NC_061113.1:52673734-52973734 GCF_002878395.1 Capsicum annuum | reverse complement strand
TACTGAGAGGTTGACCTGCATCTACATTCATGATATAGTTTGTCTCTGTAGTATGTTTGTGTCTATTATTTCAAATAGAGTTTCAACATTCTCTTGTTATGTTTGGAAGGCATTTCAGGAAGAGTTGAGTACCCAAATCTCAACGCAGGTTTTCACCCCCAAACCGGCAGTCAATCGGAGTGGACTATCCAGGTTTTAGAGGATATGCTCTATGCTTATGCTATGGATTTTGAAGGTCAGTGAGGGCAGCATTTAGCTTTGGCAGAGTTTTCATATTATAATGCTACCATTCTAGTATTGAGATGACTCCATTTAAGGCTTTGTATGGTAGGTGTTGTCACTTCTCAGTTGGTTGTTTTAAGGATTCTGAGATTAGGCCTTGAGGTACAGACTTGCTTTGTGAGTCATTAAATAGAGTTTAGGTCATTCAGGATAGACTTGGAGTGGCTTAAAGTAGGCAGAAGTGTTTTACAAATCACAGATTTGATGCCTTGAGATTCAGTGTTGGTGATGGACTCATTTTTGTGTTTTGCCCATCAAGGATATGATGAGGTTTGGGAAGAGGAGCAAGCTTAGCCCCAGGTATATTGGACCATTTAAGATTCTTCGAACTATTAGGGATGTAGCTTATAAGTTAGCATTGCCCCCAAATTTATCAGTTGTTCATCCAGTTTTTTATGTGTCCATGCAATGGTGCTATATTTTGGATGAGTATCATGTCACTCATTAGGATTTAGTGCAGTTAGACGAGAGGTTATACTTTGTTGAAGAGCTCGTCTTCATTTTAGCCCAGGATGTTAGACCGTTGGATTCTAGAGATATCCCAGTGGTTAAAATCCAATGGATACATCAACATATAGATGAGGCTACTTGGGAGGTCGAATCCGATATGTGAGGTAGTTCTCCCAGCTTTTTACTAATTTGGATATTTTTCTAGCCTTTAGTTCGAGGACGACCTAGATTCTTAGTGGTGGATATTGTAAGAGATTGATTCTGTTAATTATTCATTGTTATGTGAATTGACCATTTTACACCTCCCTATGGTTGCTACATGATGTTTTTGGGATGTGGGGATAATTAGCACGATTCCCAATGCATTACGATGTGTTTTGTGTGAGTCTGTGATTCTTAGAGGTTAAAATAATCTTATAGTTAACTTCGGCCAGCATTTATTATTCTGTGCTTCAGATGGAAAATTGGACTATGCCTGCAGATCCGTAATGTCAATTTTGGGTTAGTAGCATGGTTGTTGTGATATTTTAGCTCGTATATCTTATTTTGGCCCTTGGTTTGAAAGATTGTGAAACTGGGTCTTAGGGGTCAGTTATGTGAAAACAACCTCTTTTCGAAAATCTGATGTCGTCATTGAGTCCAGAGCATAGAATTTGGTAGGGTAGCATAGTTCATTTGCATTCTCGATATTCTAAATAAATTTTGAGTCGGTGGGAACTTAGAAATTTTCCAAGTCCCAACTGGTGCAACTGCTAAAATGTCAGGTGGGGTCGCTTTAACGGTGGCTGCTAAAGCACCAATTCGATCATTTTAGCAACTCAGCTCACAAATTAGGGGCCGATAAAGTAGATCCTTCTCCGCTTAAGTAGAGGCCTCTAAAGTAGCCCCTTGTCTGCTAAAGCGGACTAGCCGTCTCGTGGGTGCCGGTAAAGCAACATTTGACTACTTTAGCGGTGACCGCTCAGTCAAGCGACTGCTAAAGCAGTCATACCTGGGAGTATAAAAACTCCCTTTTCTCAATTTCCTCCCTTTTTTGAGGTTTTGAGCTTTGGGTTAAAGGATTTTTCGTCGATTTCTTCTATTTTCAAGCTTGGGTATGATCCAAATCACTATTTCAACTATTTTACTTCGAATCTTGTCACCTAAAACCCTTAAGATCGTGATTTTAAAAGTCGAATTTAGGGATTTTGGTCGGGAAGGCCTAAAGTAGTATTTCTTCAATGTAAACTCCAATATCAACCTATTTTTCCTTGGGTTTTATTCTATGGATTTCTTTAATTATGGGTAAAGTGTTTATAAACAAAAAAACTGATTTTATCCTTCCTTTTCAAGAACCCATTTCGGGGGTCCGTTTTGACCCCATCTCAAAAATGAGAAACATGGGTATCATTGGCTTCTTTTTAATGCAAAGATTCTATATTAGTATGTTTTAGTTGGTTTCAAAGTTGTTCGGGAGGGGAAGGCTCTGTGATTGAAGGCTTAAGATCGAGATTTCTTTGTTCGAGGTAGGTTATGGCTTAACTTTCTTCAGACTAGGCTAGGTAGTTAATATCTTATATAAAAGCATATTTTGGGTATGAAAATAAATCAAAAAATAGTGTTATTACTATTGTGTGACCGTATAGGGGCTTATGTTGTTGTTATTGGTGATTTGAGACTAAATTTGTTATTTATGTGGCCCGTGTAGTGCTCTTATAAGGTATTGTTGGCTTTGGATATACGTTTGGTGGTTTCTTCCAGGTAAAAATGCCTAAGTTGGGGTTTATGTGGTATCAATGATATATTACTTTCATATTTCACTACATAGGTACATGGTTTATGTTAGATCATGGATGATTTCCCTATTAAGTGGATTTTTGGCTCATATACGTGATATTGATTGGATTGGATATTTTCATTCTATTTTGGTTGTGAGTATTACATCCTCATATCTTACATACATTCATGAGACATTGGTACCACTGTGGAAATACTGACTTTTCTGACAGAAATGTGACACCTTTAAAAATCCTCTGTCGAAGTTCACGAGCCAGAAAGGAGATATGGATATTGAGATTGGTATTGGTTATTGAGATTGTATATGGGTTGTGAACCTCGCCATGGGTTATACCTCGGGAGCAGTTCTAGGTAGGTGTATACGTCAGTTATACGATAACCTCGGACATATCACATCATCTTTATCATCCTTATGCATCTTTAGTGTTGTGCTTTTATGCTTGATTTGATGTATATCTATTCTATAGTTCTTTTAATATTTGTATTTGTTTTATGTGATATATGTAGAACTATTAGTGGAGACGGTGTGAGCTACTGTTTGGGACATTTTCTAAATTATAGGTGACGTACTTATGGTGTGTATTTATATACCATATTTTCTAGTTTGCTCAGTCAGCCTATGATACATATTGAGTACAAGTGGACCATACTCATCCCCACTGTGCCCTTTTGGTGCAGATCCAGGTACGAGAGTGTCGTGCGGTAACTGAGTTTAGGAGGTGATTTGATACATTTGAGGTAGTGGTCGCTCTATGCTTCCAGAGTCGACCTCCTACCCTATTCTATCTAGTTTATGTCTTTTTTTGTATTTGAAGATAGACCTGTGTTCCTTTTGTTTAGGACGAGCTCAATCCATGTACCAGTTTTGGCATAACACCTGAGCTAATAACAGTGTCAACATGACATTTGATCCTAGTATCATCTCAATATATTATCTCAAATCTTATGATCAATGCATAATAATAATCAATAATTATAATTAATGTCTGAAGGCTATTACAAACACTTATCTTACATATAAGCATAAAGTCAAATAAAGTCTATATTACTATTAAGATACTCATACATACCCCAGCACCAAGGGTAATTACCAACCGATTGATATCTATACTTATCCCAACTGCCAAATCTGTTTACGAGCACCATATCCCTACTTCTTTTCCTTCTCTTTATTACTTTATATCAATCTTAATACGAGCAACTATCCTCCAATTTGTTTCACGCACACCACCTTCTTCTAATTTTTCTTAACAGACCATAATTATCCTTAAAATCTACCAACTTCTTCCTCCACTGTTAACTTGACTCTATTTAATCATCACCACCCCCATAGTTAGTGAACACATATACCAAGCCATTTTTATTCACTCAATAAGCTCACCATTACCCTAACTAATTTTAATAACTCACAACCACTCTCATTTACCGACCTACTTCTAGATCATATAAGAATCATAACTTTTCATCAACTTAATGATTAACATAGTTCAATAACTTAACATGTATCACCAAATTCATCAATAATTATTTTAAGTTCAATTTACTAGTCAATCCACCCAGACTCTGTGCCCGTAGGCCTAAACATGAAATCTCCCATCATAACTACCGTTATTACATGAGTGTAGCCCAAGTTTAATATAATTTAACTCTAACATACCTTGTACACAAGTTCTATTACTACAGATAGTGACGAGTTATTCTTTGCATGGATTATACTTTTCTATCATTGGAATTTCTATCGGAAGTTCTTTTGAAATCTCCCTCTTGAAGCTTCGCCTTTAAAACATCATCTTTCTAATTATATGGTTTACCTAAGGTGTTTTTAAGAAGGAATGAAATAAGAGTCCTCTGTGAGGGAAGGGTTTAATTATACTTTGTGCAGCTCACTGTGTTATCGTCGCTGCAACGATGATATGGTCTCTTTAGCAGCAAGGATGGTAGCCCAGGTTACTCAGGAGTAGGCACAGACAGAAGTGGTGTTAAAATGGTAGATCTGTCATTGCAACATTGGGTTAGTAGGTCTGACTAAATTTTGAGGATTCGATCCAATTTAATTTGGGCCTTGGCTTTTTCCCCTAAAAATAATTTCTACAAGGTCAGAAACGAAGATTTCTTAATCGAAGCAGTTTTCTTAAATGATTTTTAATATAACGATGATTTGGATTGTAATAATTTTGGGTCAAAGGCTGATTGATTTATATAATGCATAGCGGTTACTTGATGTGCAGAAATATGTGATCTATTCTAAGTATTCTTGGCAGTTGTGGTACAGAAAAATGATGGATTTTGTGCACTTTTATGGAATAAGACTGCCAGAATAAAGAAATTGATGAATGAAAATGGATGTACTATTTAACATGTGTGAAAGTTAATGACTTGGGAAGCTACCAAATTTTTCACCAATTCAAATAATGGAGATCAACATTGCATTCAATTCTGAAGGACTGACAAGTTTTTAGAGGATCTTGTGCTTATGACACCAAATTTTAGAGTATACTCTTTTTTTTTGCAATAATAATTTTGCGATTTTATTTTAGGACTTATTAACTGTTTGCGCATTTACTTTTTCACTTTATAATTGAAAATAAATTTAAAATGTAATCTGATTTACATATCGAATTAGGTATTTGACATAAATATATATTAGATTTTCGAATTGGGATATTATGTCTTTTTTGAATATATATTTTTTTAAGTTATCAAATTATTACGCCTATTGGGTAGACGCTCTCTAAGGGTTGGCATGACCCTTGGCTTTGGATCTTTGTTTCTATTTTCTCAAAGTAAAAGAGCACAATAAAATTAAAATTAATTTAGAATTAATTAATAATGTTGAGTTTTAAAATCCAAAAAAAAACATTTATCTATCATTTGAAAAGTAACCAACTATTTTTTCACATTGAAAATGAGAAAAAAATAAAAAAAAGAAGACAAACGCTATAATGAAAAAATTAACATTAAAATCTCAAAATATTAAGTACATTATTATTTTGAGATCCCTATCAATGAAAATGGATAGCAAAATTTCATCAGAAATAATAAGAGCTTATTATCGTATAAAGAAATATAAAGGGGTGACTAGCAAAGATAATCACTAGCACAAAGTAGAATATCAAAGTCAATCTTCTCAATGCATTGACCACCAGCTTTGGATCCAAATTTCTTCTTGCAAAATGGTAAACATTTTGGCTCAACTTTGCCTTGAACACATAATATTTCTGGATGTATTTGATAGCAAGTTTCTGATTTAACTGATGAGATCAAAGTTTCAACTGCATTAATAAATAAGAATGATAAAGAATTAATGATAAAGAATTAGTATTGATATTATTAGGTAAGTATTGTACACAATAATAAATAACAAAAATTAAGTTTTACAGTCATAAAAGTTAAAGGTTCTTGATTACCAAAAAAATAGTGTAGAAACAAGAAGGACACAAGTCGAAAGTTTTGCCATTGTTTTTTCTAGAGATATAGTCTAAATGTAGTCTTATGTAGTATTTTGGTACTTTTATTTTATTTGAATAATCAATCTAACAAAGAGTGCTTTTTTAGGTTGTAAAATTAGATTAAGATAGAATTAAATTTTTATGATTAGATTTTGAAATTAAATATATAATTAGATTCTAAAAGTTAATTTATTATATCATAAATGATTATTATCTTTATTAGATTTTTCAAATTAATATGACTTTGACATACATATAGTTACAAAGAACTATTAACTTTTTCAGCAACAATCCATAAATTAAATTTTTTATTTTTATATTTACCCCTCCCCATAGTTGTTCTTTGTTACTGTGGTCTGCAAGAATATTTGGCTTAGTTCTTGAGGTAGTTGGTTGGATTTGAAGTGAGTTTTTCAATTTGGAATGTTTTGGAGTTGATAAGGTTGACTTCGGTCAACATTTAGGATTTACACATCGTATGAAGATTCTGGCAGTTCCGTTAGCTTTGAAATATCATTTTTGGATCAGTAGTTTCATTATTTTAGGTCTCCAGATATTCAGATGGATTTTGAGTATTTTCGAAGCGTAGAGTTGGCTTTGGTCAACATCCATTAATAATGACCGCAATTCAAAAATTTGATGATTCCATTGAGCCAAGAATGTTGATTTAATCTAGTAGCATTCTTGGTCTATGTTCACAAATTTTTAAATGAATTTTGAGTTTCCATTTAGAGAAATTTTACTGCTTTATTGTTAGTGCAACAACAACTACTACAGTTGGAATTACTTCTTTGCATTCGAGAAGGCTTGACCGTTTTTGTTAAGAAGGGTATTTATCGATCATCACAAATAAAAGTCAGGGGTCGTGTCCACAGAAATGTTTTATTTAGATTGGGGGATCATATTTGATTTCATTGACATTAACGCGGTTAGGCCATTATGGATGGGATGAGTTTGGGCCAAGCTCCTTCGTGAATGCGATAGGTTTCCCTCATTTGCAAAGAACGAAAATATTGTACCATTTTAAAATTCCATTTCGACTTAAACTCCATAACTCAAATTTTGAAGTTTGGAAACTCATTTTGGGGAGATTCAAAAGGTAAAATTTTAATATTTCTTCATTGGGTTAGTTTCTAACCTAATATTTTAATATTCTTTAATGATTATTTCATGATTTTATCTTCAAATATTAGTTTATCAATTTAAAAATTTGGGGTTTTCCTGGTGAAGTTAAGAAATGGTATTTTGATAATTTCAAAGCCGGTTTCAACTCTACGTTTGATGAAATTTTAGATTTGAAATCTTAGGTTACGGGTAAATTATTTTTTTAATAACTTTTTAATCTTGCCCTTGGAGGCTTGGGGTAGATTTTTGGATTGATATTTTGGACTTAGAATTTAAGTATAGAAATATGGTGTCTACAATTTCCTATTCTTACGTAGAATATGTGTTTGATTAGATTAGACTCATCCAAAGGTAAATTTGGAAGGAAAAGGCTTTGGTTTGTCTTTCTAGGGCATTTTTTAAGGCAAGTTGAGACTTTCTTTGACTCATTTTTTAAGTGCTTATGTGTTAGTTGCTTGTATTGAGAGTAATTGAGAATAAGGGTTCCGTACAGATGATATAATGAGAATCATATGGGTATTAGTATATTAAATAGGGTAAAATAAAATCAATAACTTGTTTTGGGTATTCTCTATTCTTGATTGTAGGATTATGATTTGAAAATCGAATTAGTGATTTGATCAACTTGATATGTATTGATATTGATGATATATACCTTTATGAGATATTTAAATTATTTGAGCTAGATTTATGAATTATGGGTTTGTATCAGGTGTGAGCATGGATTTGTGATAATTGTGTTATTTCTTGTTGTTTTGTTTAATGTATATTCATTCGTATTCATATCATGGTGTGAAAATGATCTTTGGAGAAAGATTGATTTGAAATGACTTTCACACTCAATGGAAAAATATTATGTGTGGATTTTTATTGATTGGACATTACTAGTGCCACGATCCACTTGCTGAACTTGAAAGGGCTATCTACTAATGATGCGAATATGCATGTGATGAATTTTTTGGGGATCTTCACTTCTTACAATATTACTGCAGTGAGTTAAGAGGCAATTAGACTGAGGTTTTTTTCTTTCTCTCTGATAGGAGAAGCTGCATTGTGGTTGGCTAAATTGCCACGTGGATCTTTTACTACTTGGAATAAGCTGAGGACTCAGTTCTTAGACTGATTTTCCTCATTTTGTAGAAAGCCGCAGATGAAGAATGAGATTATAATTTTAGGCAACTGCATTCGGAGGCACTGTATGAGACTTGGATGAGGTTCAAGAAGATATTGTAGAATATTTGATATGTTACGATTTTATAGAACTTTCGACGCTTAAAACAAAAGTTGCAGAATATTCTACGATTTCATAGAATATTTGATGCAAGTTACTTAGTCCTTTTTGTGAGATATGATGTGTTTTATGTTGTATTTTGTAGGAAACCAGGTTTTGGAGCTGAAAAGGAGAAAATATTAGTAAATTGATGATTTTGGACTACCTACATGGGTACCTACTCCCCATACGTACTACATACGTGGAGTAGGTGCTAGAGTAAGTGCCAGAAAGTTGAAATTCAGAGATTTAGAAGCTGGAGATTTTGGACTGTAACCTAAGCCAGACCACCTATGGGCTGTAGGTAGTACATACGCCCTGAGGTGTCAGAAAAGTTTAAGTTTAGAGAAGATCTCAAAAGTTTTTAGCTCTGGTCATCTACATGGGACCACCTACGCCCCGTAGGTGGTCATCGACTTTGATTTTCCTTCTTTGTTTTGGATTGATTTCCTAAGGTTTCGTTGTACTTTATAAATACCCTTATGACATTTTTTAGTTAGTTTATGCTCTCTTATTACTTACATACATATATTTGATTCCAAGATTCAATTTTGATCTTGAGATTGCTTTGTTCTTGATTTTGGTTGATTATTTAATTCGAGACTTTGTCTTATATTCGCTAATCATTGTGATATTGACTTAATGCTTTCAAATATGAATCCCATTGATTATTTCACAATGGTGAGAGACTAATCTTCTAAGCAGGGTTGTGGGAACCTTGGCTAATTAACAAAGTAGTAGAAGTGTTCAAATCTTCTAGATTATTATCGATGCATATATTGTGGTTTTCTTCGCACTTATTAATTTCTTAATGGTTACAAATACTAGGATCCCGTCTGTATTCATTACGAGCCTGAGAGGGAGGTAGAGATTGGAAAAAGAAGATCACAACAGTGATTTGGAGTTAATTGTTGAATAAGCTTATCATCTTTATCTATGTAAGATAGTTATCTTCATATAATTAACTTGAGACAGAGAGGAGATACTTGAAACTGGGGTTCAGTGCAAGGATTAGTAAAGAGACACTTTGAGATTAAGAGAAGATGGGTGAAATTCACCAAAGTGTGTTAAGAGGCTATTGGTGATACCTAACTTGCCAAATTCTACATCCAATGTAGTTTGATAGTTGTATTGAGAAAAATAAACCTACAAAGTTAGAAACCACGGGAAACACAATCCTAGTGTTCGTTTCTGACTATTTACAACCAAAGCATTCTACTCTTGTTACTTTTCATAGATTACAATTACAATCCACCCATTTACTTTTCTGCACTGTTCGTTGACTACAGCAATCTTGAGAAATAGTTCATGTATTCCCTACGGGTTCAACCCTAACGTGAGTTATTTGCATCGATTGCTTATCTTCAATTTGAGGTGTAGTTTTAGCGATACCAAAATTTTGGCACCGTTGCTGGGGAATACGGTGTGAGTGTCGATTGAAGTTGTTGAAGTTTTTGGATTTTATTTTTTTATATTAGGCTAATTTTCTTGATATGACATATTTACAAGAGAAAGTATGGAGTAATGATGACTCCTTATTTATTGAACCTTATCCTTTTGATATAGTGCATTATTGCAAGAGCGTGATTTATATATTGTTAAGGATAATGAGAGCATGCTAGACATGTTGATGCTCCTTGCAATATAAAAAGAGAAATTCATTCAAAGGGTTGACAGGTTTGGCTTTAATGTTCACAACCTACAAGAAGAATTAAATGTAATGGTTGATGCGTGTAATGCCCAATAATTTAGTTATAAATTGTATAGGGCTGAGAAACTTCTTATAAACCAAATTAAATAGCTAAAACTAGTGGAGTCAACACTTGATCAAACTTTTATGGATGTTCTAACTATTTAGAAGAGCACACTTGAGTTATGTGAGGATGTAAATAGGAATGCAATTCATGACTTGAAACGTATTGGACCTCACTCTAAATACTTCTTCCATAATATGTTTAGATAGTGAGATATTAATTGAGTCATCTGAGCCTATAGAAGAGTGCAAAGAGGAGGAAAAATATGTCAATATTCTTGAATTTGTTATGCCAAAGGCGAAAAATTACATTGCTCACTTAAGGTTCAAGAATTGTAATATGCCACATCTATTGCTTGGTTCCTTGAGTATAGCAGAAAATTAGAAGAAAAATTAGGGGTGTTATTCCGAAGTTTAAAGTGGAAAGAGAAAACTGGAGGCCAACTCTTGGGTTACTTTGGTGAAGTCTGAGTAACCAAGGTACCCATGGGCTTGTTGATGAAGTCTGAGTAACCAACTACCAACATCATGCTACGATGTTAAATCAAGAGCTACTTGAGAGGCAACCCGAGGTATTTTGTTGTTTGTACATTCATTTGTTTTATTGTGATTGATGCAGGATCTCCGCACCTATGGTTTCACAGGTATGTTCCTGATTATCTTGTTTGTAGCAATTTAATGCATTGGGGACAATGCATGTTCCTATGTTGAAGGTGGGTATACTTGTGGGTCTGGATGTCCTCTTAGAGTTTTTGTTGATGTACCTCTTTTCCCCGAAGTCTTGTTACTTGTAGAGCCAACATGTTTAGTACTATTATATTTTGTTTTGTATTATATTGTGATTTTGTGTAATTAGGAGATATTTGAGTAGCTAGGGCAGTTGATGTACTTTGTTTTTTATTTTTGAAAAAAAATGATACCCCTCTAAAAAATTTATTTTTAATTGTGTGAAGTGTATATATGTATAATCATTGTAAATCTCGTTAGAGTTAGGGACTTGATAATCATAGCTAACAATTGCATGAACTAGATAGGTAGTAGCTTGTGATACAACCCTGTGTTATATGTGCAAGAGATATTACTTTGTTTTCTTTATGTATCGAATCCAGAACTTGCCCGGGTAGTCTTACCTAGGTTTTAGGATAGTCTATTAGGAAAAGATCATAGGCCGTTCTTGAAATAAGTCCACTTTTACCCTAAACACCTTTCAAAAGTGAATAAGTATCCCTTGATCCCTACTATGAGCCTGTATAGACTTTTTTTCTAGTTTCACCTCTCACCTTTCCATTTTTATTATAATGAACCTATTTTCCTGGTCCTTCTTGGACATTGTGCACCTCAACTCAGGAAAATTGCCTAAGTTGAGGGTGTCTATCATAGGGGTGTGTAACGTGAAGTGGGTATGACGAATGGGAAATAAGAGAAAAGAAAGTAGGGTTGGGTGTGGCAGAAAAGTTGAAAAAAAAAGAAAACAAATGAAAAAAATAAGGAATAAAATAAACCACACCCAACCTAAATGTGCAATAAAAGAATAAAAAAGGAGAAATAAAGGTAGAATAAAATAAATTGGTTGATAAGTGGACCCCAAAGTAAGTGAGTGTCGAGGAGGCTTAGTCACTAAAACTATCCATATGTACCATACCAGCCCCCAAGACTACATTACAAGCCGAGTTAAGTTATCCTAAGTCGACTGTCTGCAAAGTAAGGTAAAGAAAATAAGGGCAAGACTATGATATTTGATGCACATTGATTGGAACTTCCTTGTGAGTGTGAGTGTCTCTCGATGCGCCCCTGCATTGACATACATGATTTCATATGAGTGATTGGGACCTCTTTGATGTGAGGGCACTTAGGTTATGTTGCTATATGCTTACTTGTTTGGGTAGTATAACTTGTACATATGCATAGTTGTTTGTTGCTAACATAATGTCATATCTTGATTTCCTTGTGTCACATTATTGTGCTTTATTAATACACATAGTTGGTTTTGAAGTGATAAAATAAGAGGGGGTAATGTTTTGAGCTTAAAAGTTGATGATTGATCGTCGTAGATAGCTTAGGTTTCTCCTAGTTATGCATTGTTGTTTTGTTTGTTGTGTTATATTGCCTAAGGACATGCAAACATTCTAAGTTGAGGGTGTTGATGTGCTATGGTTTCATAGCACTTTCAATGCTTAAATGATAAAAATATGACAGATACTTAGGTCTTTTTGTGAGATATGATATGTTTTGCGTTGTGCTTTGCAGAAAACTAGGTTTTGGAGTAGAAAAGGAGAAAAAATGATAAAATTGATGATTTTGACTACCGTGTGGGTACTTACGCCCCGTAGGTACTACATACGTAGAGTAGGTATTGGAGTAAGTGCTAGAAAGTTGAAATTCAGAGATTCAAAAGTTGAAGATTTTGGATTGTAACCTACGCTAGACCACCTATGGTCCATAGGTGTCATAAAAAGTTGAATTTTAGAGAAGCTCTTAGAAGTGTTTGGCTCTTGTCAACTATGTGGGACCACCTACGCCCCATAGGTGCCACCTACGCCCCGTAGGTGGTCACTAACTGTGATTTTCCTTATTTATTTTGGATTGGTTTCCTTGTACTCTATAAATACCTTTTTGATGTTTTTTAGTTAGTTTGCGCACTCTTATTACTTACAAACATATATTTGATTTTAAGATTCGATTTTGATCTTGGGATTGCTTTGTTCTTGATTTTGGTTGATTATTCAATTTGAGAAGTTGGTTTTTATTCGCTAATCATTATGATATTGACTTAATGCTTTCAAATATGAATCCTATTAATTGTTTCACAACGATGAGTGGCTAATCTCCTTAGCTAGAGTTGTGGGAACCCTGGCTAATTGATGAAGAAAGGGAAGTGTTCAATCCTTCTAGATTATTATTGCTACATGTATTTTGGTTTTCTTCATATTTATTGATTTCTTAACGATTACAAACATTAGGATCTCGTCTTTATTCACTATAATCCTAAGAGGGAGGTAGAGATTGGGAAAAAGAGATCACAAGAGTGATTTGGAGTTAATTGTCAAAATAAGCTTATCATCTTTATCTACTTAAAATTATTGTCTCCATCTAGTCAACTTGAGACTGAGAGAATATAGTTAAAACTGGGGTCCAGGTCAAGGGTTAGTAAGGCACACTCTAAGATCGAGAAGAGATGAGTTAAATTTACGAATGTGTGTCAAAAGGTTGTTGGTGATACCTAACTTGCTAGATTCTACATGACCTATAGTTTGATAGTTGAATTGAGCACGATAAACCTACAGAGTTAGAAGCTAGGGGAAACACAAGCCAAGTGTTTGTTTCTGATTGTTACATTTCACAGATTATAATTACAATCCCTTTATTTACTTTCCTATATTGCCTGTTGACTATAGCAAGCTTGAGAGATAGGTCACATGTTCCCTGTGGGTTCGACTCCAACCTAATTTAGGTTAGTATATTTTGCATCAGCCATTTTATATTCAATTTGAGGTGTAGTTTGGGCGATATCAATGTTCCATATCACAGGATGACTGGTAGAAATTTGCTTGAGATCTTCTGCAGAGCCTTTAATTCAAATACCAAGGCTCTAGCCAACACTATCTATGGTGTGGCATTCATGAATCTGTGTTAGGAGAATGCTTCATGAGGCCAAGGAAACAAAGAGGAAGGATGGGGGAACCAGAAGTATTGACTCTCATTCCACAACCTCCTCCTTATTTTCTGTAAAGACTGAATAGAAAAGCCAAAAAGAGAAAGTACTATAAGTTTATTTCTATGTTAAATAAGTTGATGATGAATATCCCTCTAGTTGAGGCACTTGAAAAAATGCCAAGTGAAATGAATTTTATGAAGGATTTGGTAACTAAGAAGAGGACAGTGTGTTTTAAACTTGTTGATAATTTGCACCATTATAGTGTAATAGCCTCTAGATCTTTAGTGGAGAAGAAAGAAAACACCGAAGAATTCATAATTCCATACACTATTGGGAATTTCAACTTCATAAAAGTTCTATGTGATTTGGGTGCTAGCATTAAATTAATACCGTTAGCAGTTCATAGCTAGTTGGGGTTACGTTCACCCAAACTAACTTTGATGAGACTTCTCATGACAGAATATATAATGTACCAACATTTGACACTCTATTTTTCATCTTCTAAAAGGAATAATTGTTTGTTTTCAAGCAACTGTTAGTGTTATTTTATATGTTTTGTACTTGTTCTTAGGAATCAAACCTGAAGGCATGAAATCTCAAAAATTCAAGTACATAATCTTTCAACGGGGACACCTACTGACCGTAAGTACCTCAACAAACTGCCGGTCCATCCATCGCTACTAAGTAGAATATTGGTAAATCTGGAATGGGGAGATGGTCCAACTAACGAATCATTAAGATTGCGATGGACCCTCACCATAGTTGTTGCAGCTAAGTAAAAAAAAGAAAATTTTGGGGATGGCTATGAAAGGCACGATGCACTATCAGACCAATGATGGACCATCACCACAACCATTAATGATAGAGGCTAGCAGCATCTCCCTTGATAGTCCACAACGGTTCGTGCGATGATCCAAAGCTAACTCGATGAACCGTTGATCAAGCCTTTAGTTTGACAAGGTGTATCTAATTGAATTTTAAATCTCAACATTCTGGGAGCCTATAAATACCCAGCTTATGGTTAGAATAGGCATCTTTTGATTATTGTGTGATTTTGCAACATAAGTTTGGCTAAGAAACAAGTTTAGAGTTGAAGAACACATTGCTTAACTTTGAATTTTGGATTGGGAATTCTGATTTTTTTTACTGTAAGTTAAACCTGCAATTTTATGAAATTAATCTTTTCATCTATTTTCTAATTATGTATGTCTAAAGCTCCATAACTAGGGTTATGGGAGCCTTGGTGAAACCTCAATTCTAAGTTTTATAATGTTGAATTTGTATTGATATTACAATTATATCACATTCTCTTTATTTTAATGATTTCTCTTGGTTGCAAACTTAAAAGTGTGCCCTGAAAACATAACTTGCTTGAACAAAGAAGTTATAGTTGGGAAAAAAGAATAATGACAAGATATTAAAGTTCTTACTCTCTAATTTATAAACTGATGCCTTAATCGAATTAATCTTTTGGAGAATTCATTGCATTATTTATTGTTATCACTTTAAGTTTGAAGAAATTAAAGTGAATCTATCTTTGAAGGTTAAGAAGCATTTAGATGGGAATCTTATGTTACTTCTCGATGATCACAAGTGTTGATATGAGTTCATATAACCATTAACCCTGAAGGAGTTAATACATCTTAGCGAACATAACCCTATTTTAATATCTCTCATTTGTCAATTTGTTATATAAGGAAACGTTGGTCATCACTATTCTGAAATTACTAAATTAATATTTTAACAAAAAAACCTTACTCAATGAATACTTATGATTAAAAGTCTAATAATATACATAAAAATTAATTACCACCTTATTCCCTATGGGATTCAACCTCAACCTTTATTGGGTTATTTATTTGATAAAGACCGCTCACACTCTTTTAGGGGATTTGCAGTTTAGGTGTATCACCACACTAGGAAGAAGCTGGTGGAAATCTTGTACGATGTTTTAGTGAGGGTGGTATCATTCATATTTCTAGCTAATTTTTTCATCCTTGATTATAAGGTTGACTTTTAGATTCCCATTATTTTAAGAAGACCATTCGTTGGAATTGGGCGTGTGTTGGTTGATTTGGAGACTGGAAAGATACAGTTTTGGGTGAATAACAATTAGGTAACCTTTAATGTATGCTAGTGTATGAAGAAACCAAATAATATGTGTTGATCTCTATGATAGATACAGTCGAAGAGGATGATTTGGTAAACAAGGAGTTGAGGCCTTTGCAGTGGTAATTATGAATTTTGAGGGTGATGATTAAAGGTTATGATGAGATGGTTAGCACACTTAAAGGCCCATACAGTTATGAATCAAAGAAGTTAGATCTTGATTTGAAGAATAGAGTAACCTCACTAGCTCGGCCTTCTATTAAGGAGCCTTCAGTCTTGGAGCACAAAGCTCTTCCATCTTATCTTCGTTATTCTTTTTTAGGAACCAACAATACTTTCCGGGTTATTATTGAAGATGATTTGATGGACTGGTATATTGAGTATTTTGTTTCCATTTTGAAGAGGTTCAAGAGGTCTATTAGATAGTCCATTGCTAATATCATTGGAATTTGTACACATAAAATCCAACTTGATCTAGATCGTGTGCCAAGCGTTGAGTATGAATGGAGATTGAATTATCTTATGTAAAAGGTGGTGAAAAATAAAATCATCGAATGGTTGGACGTGGGTGCAATTTATCTAATTTCAAATAGAAATTGGATAAGATCGATCCAATGTGTGCCCAAAAAATGTGGATCACGATGGTTCCAAATGAAAAGAATAAGCTTATCCCTATAAGTCTAGTCACTGGTTGGAGTGTTTTCATGGACCATGGGGGGTTGAACGATTGGACCAAAAAAGGATTATTTTTTTATGCCTTTAATGGATTAGATGTTAGATTGCATTGTTGGTAAAGGGTGGTATTGTTTTCCTGATAGTTACTCAGGTTACAAACAAATTTCTATTGCTCCCGAAGACCAATAAAGTACCACTTTTACTTATCCATATGGGACTTTTGCGTTCAAAAGGATGTCTTTTGGTTTATGTAATGCAGCCACAACCTTTGAACGTTGCATGATGGTTGTATTTTCAATCATAGTTGTTTACATAATTGAGGCATTCATGGATGACTTCTCGGTTGTTGGTGATTTATTTGAAGATTATTTGTCACGTCTAGCCAATGTTCTAAGAAGATACATGAAATGTAACTTGGTCCTAAATTAGAGAAGTGCCACTTCATGGTTAAACAAGGAATAGTGCTTGGTCACAAGATTTTGAAAAATGGGAATTGGAGTTGTAATGAACCTCCAGATCATTTTCTATGTTTTCTCTCATTTTTTACATTTAGAGTTTTCCTATAGTTACCGCAAGTCATTTATGAATTACTGGAACTAAGAGTTTGGTTACCAGGCAGTTCATTTCATTTTTAGAGCCAATTCTCTATTTTGAAGTCTTCATTGGTTCAAATTGACTACCGAGCAAAAGCTCCAGTTAAATGACCTTATATGTTAATTTTGACAGTTCCACAGCTCTGGAATATCTATTTTAGGCTAGGTAGACCCTTGGTTTGGGTCCCGAGACTTTTGAACTCATTTTGGGCTACTAGCCAAAAGTTAAGAAAAATGGCAAGTGGGTGCGGGACCCACTTTACATTGAAACAATTTTGGATGGAAATTTCTATTGCACCATTGAGTCTGGAGCATCGAATTTGATAGGGTAGTATATTTCATTTGCATATACGTGATTTCAAATGAATTCTAAGTCTCAGTTGGTGCTGGTGCATTGCTTAAGCACCATAAGGTCGCTTAAGTGAATGTCGCTAAAGCGACTTGGTTGTCTCTTAAGCAACCTAGCATCGCCCTGTAGGTATCGTTTAAGCGATATCTTTGGCACTTAAGTGATGGCTGCTTAAGCGGCCAAAGGTCGTATAAGCGATATCGGGGCTGACACTAGATGTTTCGTTCAAGGGGCGACTGCTTAAGAGTTGACCGCTTAAGCGGCCCAGTGTTTGCATAACCAACACTTATGGATCTGGGAAGGGTATAAATACCCCACTTAACCCGATTTTCACCATTCTTCATTCATTCCCAAGGTTGTTGAACCCTAAAAAGTGGGAAAACTTGGGAGAATTATTTGTGGGTGGTTTTGGAGCTTGGGTAAAGTTAACTTATGTGTTTCTTCTTTGAATTTGTGGTAAGCTTCAATTATTTTCATGATTAATTTCTCCATCTTTTTCTAATATACCTAAAAGCTTGGTGGCTTGAATGTAGCACCATTAGAACTTGGAATTCACCTATTTTTTGGGTAAATATTTCATGAGCATGGAGAGGCATTGTGTTGGTTTCAAAAGTGTGATTCCGTAAATAGAGCCCACAAGAGATTTTTACGTAATTTTAGACCCAAAGAACAATAGTGAAATATGGGTATCATTGTTCTCATTTTGATTAGTAAATTATAATTTTGATAGCATGGAACCTTGCAGGAGCTTCTCGAAAAGGGAAATCAGTGGTATAGCTGATTCTTCAAGCTTTTCTATGGCGTCTAGGTAGGCTAGGATTAGCCTATTCATAGATTGAGCTATTTTGTAGTATGATTATGATATCATGCTAGATATGGTATAAGATTTAGAGGTTGGAGGTATGATTGAAATATTTGGGTTAGTTGGATTATTTAGGCTATCTTGAAATCGTAATTTAGGTCTAATGGACTTAGTTGCTCATGTTTAATATAAATTTCTATTGTAGGTCTAATTAGGTCTTATTTGACATCTAGAAATAACTTTAGATACCTTAGCCTAGTCCAGGGTAGAATTTGCCAAAAATGAATTTCGAGGATTAGAAGTGGGGCCCTCCAGCTCACGTTAGGCCAAGACTTATGTTAGCTTTTGTAGACCTGTTTATGCATGTTGTACCCTTATTAGTTATTATTTTGGGAATTTAATAAGATTGAATGCCTAATGAGTATACTAGTATCGTATTGGCAGTTGATGCTAATTTTGGTTAAAATTCGGTAGTTTATTGGTATAGTTTACTTATATGGCTTATGGTTATGGTCTGTTTATATGAGTCTTGAATCAAGTACGGCAATTAATGATGATGTTGGTAATATATGAGTTTTGGTTCAGGTTCGGCAATTGAATGATATTGATACTATGAGTTTCAATTCAACTCTGGCAAATGATGTTATGATGTTGATATTGTCGAAGATGATATGATGATGATATTACGAGTTCCAATTCGAGTTAGACATTGGGAGTTGAGAATGATATGATTCATTATGGATAGTTTGGTGGTTATAGCTGATATTTGGTAGAGTTATGGATCTTCAATTGTTTATTTCTCTTTAATTATACCCTCCAGGATTATGAGAGCATGCATTGGGTTATTTACTTTCTGCACTTATTGGCTTATGGGGGGCAATTTAGTAGTTATAATTACATAATATTTCTAAATTTATTTAATTTACTTATATACAGCAGTGTTGTAGTTTATTTCCAGGTTTGCCCTATTACCTTGACTTAGTTTGCTTTATATTGCATCATATCATATTTATAGCATGATTTAGCTTAGTAGGCCGATGATGCCTACTGAGTACCTATGGTTTTGGTACTCATACTACACTTTTGTGCCTTTTTGGTATAGATTTGAGTACTAGTTATGGTTGTTCACGTGACACCCATGCTAAGTTGATTTTGGAGATTAGGTGAGATCTTAGAGCTGGAGTTACCCTTTTCCCTTCTATTTATCTATGTCCAGTCTTTCATGTTCGAGACAGATTGTATTTGACTATTTAGTACTTATAGTTCATTTATAGTAGCTCTTATACCGACATTACTGAGTTTTGAGATAGATCTTGACCTTTTATCTATCTATTAGACTATTACGACAACTTTACTACTGTTTTAACTCTTTAAATGTTGATTTCCAGCTTTTAGGCCAATTTTCACCAAGTTAGCCCATTGTATATAGCTCCGAGATATGATTAGGCTTGTTAACTAGAGGGAGAAAGTAGGTGCCATCATGAATTGTAAATCGGGTCGTGACAGAAGTTAACAAGGTAAAGAGTGAGGTGATTGAAAAGTTACCTCCAACAATTTCTATGAAGGGTATTTTTAGATTTTTGGGGTATGTGAGTTTTTATTGGAGATTCATCAAGGACTTCCCAAAAATTGCAAATCTTTTAGGCAAGTATTGGATAAGGAGGTGAAATTTGTATTTGATGATGCATGTCGAAAGGTGTTTGAGTTTCTGAAAGAAAAGTTAATTTCATCCCCTATTATGTGTCTCCCGTGTTCTATGCCATTTAAGGTTGCATATACGCTAGTGGCGTGGTACAAGGCGGAGTCCTAGATAAAAGGCAAGAGAATATTTTGCATCCCATCTACTATGCTAAAAAAGTACTTAAATCAGCTCAGATAAATTATACCATAATTGAACAAGAGTTGCTTATTGTGGTATTTGTATTTGGGAAATTTCTATCTTACTTGCTTGGCACGAAAGTGATTGTTCATACTGATCACACAATTCTTAAATCTCTTGTGGCAAAGAAGTACTCAAAGTTAAGGTTGATTCATTGGGTACTTTTATTACAGAAATTTGACTTTGATGTTCTGGACCGAAAGGACACTAAGAATCAAGTGGCTGACCACTTATCATGTCTTGAAGATAAGGCCATGCAAAAACTAAAGGATGAGATTGAGATTGATGCTACTTTTTTGGATGAGCATTTATTAGTTGCATCATAAGATTTGACCCTTTGGTTTACAGACTTTGCAAATTATTTAGTAAGTGATGTAGTTCATAAAGACCTGGCATTTTAGTAACATAAAAAGTTTATGCAAGATGTGAGGAATTTCTTTTGGGATGAGCATTATTTATTTTGAATTTGTGTAGATGGAGTGATTCAAAAATGTGTTCCTGAGATTGAGACATTAAGTATCTTTGAGGCATCTCATTCGTCCCTAAGTGGGTGTGAGGACTATGCACAAGATATTCCAATGTGGATACTATTGGCCTACCATCAACTGAGATTCACAAAATTATGCAAGGGCTTGGGAAAAATGCCAACGACAAGGAAACATCTCGCGAAAGCATGAACTTCCAATGACTATTATTCTTAAGCTTAAGTTGTTTGACATATGGGGTTATCATTTCATAGACCCTTTGTGAGTTGCATAGTATGAAGTACATTCTTGTAGATTTTGACTATGTTTCTAAATTGGTGGAGGCTGTTGTGCTTCCAAAAAATGATGGGAAGAGTGTCACAACATTCTTGGGAAAGCAGATATGTTCCAATTTTTAAACACCAAGGGTTATCATTTGTGATGGAGGATCACACTTTTGCAATAGTCTATTCAAGGCCTTGCTTGAAAAATATAGTGTGAAACATAGGTGGCAGCACCTTACTATCCTCAGACAATCAAGCAAGTTGAGGTCTCTAATCATGAGATCAAGTCTATTTTGGAAAAAACTATGAATACTAATAGGACGAATTGGGATAAAAAGTTAGATGATGCACTGTAGGCTTATGGAACAGCATTCAAGACCCTTATTCATGCTTATTCATATCCTATAGTGTATGGAAAAGTGTACCACTTTCCTGTCAAACTTTAACATAAGTCATTGTGGGTACTAAAGAGATTAAATTGTAATACCCCGAAGTTTCCTAACTAATTTTGTCTCAAAAATGTCAAGTATTATCTTCTAAATTGAATGATGATTATTCCATGGGGAATTATCAAGATTTTCACTTTTTTCATATGGGAAATTCAATAAGCTTTCCATCGATATAAAATTCGCCTAAATCCGATAACCGGGTAAGAAGTTATGACAATTTCAAGTCCCCGTCGTAAAACAGCACCATATTGGTCAGTGGCACACCGCGCCACAAGATAAAATGGCAATTGTCCTTTTTCCAATGTCCCAGCTCAATTTCTTCATATCGCTCCAAACTTCCAGGTCACAAACGAAGTGGCAATATGATGGCTCTGCGTCACGCCATTTCCCTATTTCCCAATTATCAAATTCTAGTGACACGGCGCGATAGCGCAGCGTCGCACTAGGGTTCCATGTATGGAAATTTTTACCAATTTAAAAGACGTGTCTAGGGTTAAAAGGGTCAATTTCCCACCCCTATTTAAGCCCTTTAACATGAGATTCAGCTATTTGGAACCCAAAATATACTAGTTTCTCTCAATTTACTCTCAAGAACAAGCTAGGGTTTCAATTAGGGATTTAATTTCAAGAAAGTTTCTCCGTCAATCTTCGCTAAATCAAGAACTAAGGTATGTCATGTATTGATTCATGGGTCTCTTTCACCCATGAAGCTATAGAATCTCTTTTCAAAATCAAAGATTTGTATATTTACGAATGTTCATGATTTGATAAAATTGAAAAGTGATGTTCATGTTGTTGTTTGGTTTCATTCCATGTTATAGACTATTAATTACAAGAATTGATTCTAGTATGTGAGGAATTATGCGGTATTCATGATAAACCCTTCAATTCACAAGTTGATTGATGTATCCTTGATTATTAGATGTGTTGATGATTATATAACCATAGTATGCTCCCCCCATGTTTGATTAAATGCCTATGTGTAGGAAAAGTGCCATATAAGTATGATAATATGAAATCTTCATTCATGTACAAGTTATGAATGTCAAGTGTTTGATGAAATGTCTTAGCCAATGGACTATGTATTATTGATGTTGGTCCTGTACTCAAGAAAGTCATGCTTTGTCAGTTTCCTTCTATCGAGTCCTGGGGGTACTTAAACCCGAAAAATATAGTTGTGTGCCTAGAGTTCGTGTTTTGTTTTCACGATATCCTCAGTCAAGCCATGATCCATAGAGCTCAGTCAGGCATGTGACTTAGGAAAGCTCAGTAATACAATAATCTCAGTACTATTCTATCAGTCAATGGAACTCAGTTAATTTAATCTAGTTCAGTTCAGTAATCCATGATTAGTGTCTATTCAGATGGGAGTAGAAATTAGCACCGAGTGAACCCAAGGATGGGAACACACAATGTCAGATGAGGGTGTGATTCTTAGAAGTCATCCTTGCCTTTTAGAACTATGTAGCCAGCATAGGTTGAGACATCAACACTGTCAGATGAGGGTTGATGAGGTGGATAAGCACTGTCAGATGAGGGGCCCACCATTCTCTTTTGGGGATACTGCCAGATGAAGGTACTCACAGCTTGTCCTTACCTGTGGCGCAGTATTGACACCCTTCTTATTAGGGTTACAGATTTGACCCCAACTCATCTATAATGGCGTATTAGGGATATGTCGGTTAGATAACTATTTCCCACATTTTCAGTTACAGATTCAGGACTGTCAGATGCAATCATTTAGTCTCAGTAATAGAACTCAGATAGTTCTACAGAATTCAGGACTGTCAGATATAGTTAACTCAGAATAGTACAAAACTCAGCTAGTTCCATCAGATTCAGGACTGTTAGATACAGTCACTCATGTCATCAGTTATATCAGTCATTAGAATTCAGTTAACAGTCATGTTATTTATCAGTAAATTCATGTTATCACGATCTCAGATATAGTTACGACGTATTCATGCATATACTCTCACATTTATATTAGTCAGTTAGCCAGTCTTGTTCATGGATATAAACCCCATGCATTTAGCCTACCTTTCATGCATACCAGTATATTTAAAGTACTGATATATTTGCGATATGGTGTCTTATACCATAGGTTTAGAAGCATGAGCTCCAGAGCATCAGTAGCATTTCAGTCTCAGCAGTCAGAGTTAGTAGTGAGTCCTCATTTTTTGAGGACATGATCATTTATTTATTATCTTATTAATTAATTTACAAGTTGGAGTTAGTTGTGGACATGTCCCATCAGCTCTTTTTCCAGACAGTTATGTTTTATAGGTTTTTCAGACTACAATATTTCAGACAGTATTTCAGTTCTAGGTATTCTATTACCCCACTCAGATGTTATATTTTATTAGTCATGCAGTTTTGAACCTTATAGCCTTTCAGCCTCCATTTTCACATTATATTTAGTATGTTAAACAGTGTATAGGTACAGATATCAGTCATGGGTTAGCTTGTGGTCCTTCGGGGTCGTGACCACCGTGTAGCGTTCCGAGTCCAGATTTGGGGTGTTACATAAATCTAGAACAAAGTAATGCAGCTAACTTGAGATTAGAGCAGATAAATGAGATGGATGAATTTCATCTCTATGCCTATGAAATTTTAGCCTTATGTAATAAGAAGATGAAATTGCACCATGATTAGAAAATTAAAATGAGAGAATTTCACCCTAGTGATTTGGTCGTGTTGATTAATTTTAGTTTGTGCTTATTTCATGGCAAGTTGAATTCAAAGTAGTCTAGATCACGGTCGTGCAAGTATTTTAGCATGGTAAAATTTAACTAAAAGGGCATGATGTGGTTTAGCTCAAAGTGAACGATCAGTGTGTGAAGCATTATGTGGGAACTATAGAAGAGATTAAGTTGATTGAGAAGCTTACCCTTGATGAAGTCTAAGTAATCAAGTGTGTTGAGTCGTATCACGATATCAAATCAAGAACTTCATGAAAGGCAATCCATCGGCTAGTTGGTAAAATCTGTGTAACAAACTTAGCCACATCATGCCGCAATATTAAATCAAGCGCTTCTTGGGAGGCAACCCAAGGATTTTGTGCTTATTTTTATTCTTTGATGTTTAAAGGTTAACATATGTTGAAGTGTGTAGGACATGGTGAAACTAAAAAGACACCAAAATATTTTCTAGTGCACAGGCTAGACGAGTCACCCTATGACCTATAGAGACACGTGAAGACTTATCACTTGACTTATTGACATACAAAACACAATGAGATGTCACCAAAAGTCTGATGACTCTCAGAATAAGTTATATCCACTCGCTACTACTCGTTTCTTTTAGTTATAGAGACTGATGACCCCAGGTAAGTTTACTCATATTTTTTACTATAGAGGGAGATAACGACTCGTATTCATGTACTACAATCCATGGGGTAGGTTCGTCATCACTGACGATAGTCAAACCAAAAATCTTTAAACATGCAACCCGACCTGAACCAATAGGCAATTAAGTAAACGAATAGATTCGATTTGGTTCCTACTTACCTTTTAAACACTCGTAACTCTCTCTATCTTCTATAACTGTTACCTCTCACTTTATTCATATACAAACTAAGTGCTAATCACTCATCAATCTCATCACAACCATTCTACTCCTCAAAATTCCTTAATTTTTCAACAAGTAAGGTTTGTGGGATTTCAATTGCCAATCATCCCTTCAATCATCATTACTCAAAACCAAGTAAGTATTTGCATACATAGTTTTGCTTTGAGATTGGATAGTGAACAATAAGTTTTTTTCAAACCATAGGTTTAAATGATTGGAAAGTTGATTGGGTTAATGAAATTTAGCATAAAATTCTTTGTATTAGAGATTATGATGGGTATGAGTAAGTATTGTATTGTGATTCGATTGTTACTCAAGTTGAAGTATGAGTAACCCCAGTGTTGTTGTTGCATATATACGAGAGGAATGTTCTCAAATATCACTCCAATGATCATCTGATGATTTTAATACTCAATTATGTACTTGGAAAGTATAGGATGTTGAAAAGAACATAGGGCCTACCAATTTGCAGTTTCTACAACTCCCACCATGACGCATTTCTTAAGGCTACAAGTCATTGTGTGAGTAGTACTGACTAGCACTTTGGTTTATAAATTTAAAGTCCCCATGCAAATTTATTGTTCTACCTACGAGTTACCCGATGACTCGTAGAGTCACTCGATGAATTGTACGGTAAATTCTAACTAAGTGGACCTACTTTGCACATTGCAGGAATCCACACAACGACCCATACCACAACCCACCCAATGATTCATAGTGTGACTCCATAACTCATAGGATTTAATCATTAGGAAAATAGTTGTCAAGGTGAACTTTCTATTTGATCCTATGAGTCTGACAATAACTCGTAGCCCTAGGAAATGAGTCGTAACCTGACTTATAGGGATGAAGAAATAAAGTATCACGACTATTTTTTTTTCTACTTACTTTTTTCTATCCTTGAGTTGTTTAACTAATGTGTAATACTCAACATGTAAAAGGGCACGAAAGAATGACATCACCAAACAAGGCAATAAGAGGGCAAGCCGAATCCGAAGAAACAAGCTTGATCCACACACCAATAAAGAGATGAACCCACTGAGGATGAGAAGGAGTCAATTAGCTCAGTTAAGGAATACCATATTGCAGGTCCAATCTAGCCACAAAGTAGCTTGCCTCGGGGTAGTTGATCACGGCCCTAAATAAGGAATGATCTGGCCTCACTACCACATTAACCTGCTCATCCCCAGTTTGAAGAGGGGAAAGAATCTGGATTTAAGTCCTAAAGTGAATAAGAGGGAGATAAGAGTGTCTTCAAAAGTGGAAATGAGGTTACATCTAGTAGCAGATCAATCAAACCAGGGTCGGGGTCCGGCTCAAAAGAATCATCTGAGGACGGAGAAGAGGACGTTATTGATAGTCCTCTACATGTTATTCTACCTCCACCACCAAACCAGTCTGGTCTCTAGATTAAGGCCACTCTAGTCTCATTAGTGAATAGGTGGGGTACCAAGTTATGAAAGAGTTGTATGAGTAGGATAGTGTAATTGTTCCTAGCACTGGCCAGCCTAAGAGAGGGTTTTATCTGGATCCCAGACTGTTAGAAATGGGTAAGTTTGAGATGACTGCCTTTGAAAACTTATTTAAAAGGTAAAAATTTGAGTGGATGATAAAAGAATTTGGAAAATACAACTTGGATCTAGTTCATGAGTTTTATGTCGCATACCAGATAGAGTTAAAAAGGTTGCATCTGCGAGGACTTTCTTGGAAGGTTGGTGACCCTCTTTAGAAACTGATGATTCAAGGGGTACGTAAGAGTGTCTTTGAATAGACTATCTCCTACTTTTTACATGGGACTGACTTTGTGCCCCTGATTGATACGTCTGAGATTGATAACCGCATTGATGAAATAAAGAAGGTAAAATAAAACAAATGACTGAGGACAAGTTAGTGTACCTGAGATGGATTGCAAATATTATTACAACAGAAAGGGAAGATGTTACCTGGGCTGCTGGAACATCATCTTAAATCACTAAAGGCAGTATGAATTTTCCAACAAAGTCTTGGTAGACATTTGCTTGCCACTGGTTAGGGTCGCTAACTGGTGATAAAATATTGATCCCCAACAAGTTTCCTTGATAGTTGGTATAATGGAAGGGTATGACATTGACATTGAAAAAATCATCGCCTATAAGATTTGGGACAGAGGAGTGATTACTGATACTAGACTTGCCATTCCGTATTTGGTAATGGGCAGGGTTCCCAACCTAACGGAGGTAGATAATAATATTATGGTTCACTACACTATAGATTTAGGATTGATATGGGATCAGGTGAACCAAATTTCATGATAAAAAGTTGGTGTTGTGCTTTAGGGTGCATATCAATTTGGTGAACTAATGAAAATTGATACCCCATGTTTTGCAAAACTTAGGACCCACAGGTTGAATCTCAGGCTAGGACTAAGTGGCTTGAGTCGCATGCTACAATCAATGCCACTACTTTCACAGCCTCTAAGCCATCATTAGTTCTCATTATACCAACCTCAACTCTGAGATCATCCATTCAACATCCACCTTCCGGTGGATATGTCTTGGTCTCATAGGAGTTCTTAAATGACGTGTTGAGGAGAATAGCCATACTTGAGCAAAAAGTGGCCAATATTGAGAATGGGGTGTGCCATAGGTCAAGAAGAAAATTTAGGGTGAGATACATCGGATGGAAAACCATTTTGATAGCTTCAACAAAATAATCAATAAGAATCTTGAAGGGGTTCACTCTCCAGATTTAGCAAGTATCTATAATGAGTTGGCCGCACTAAGAGCTACTATTAAAGACATGGTTGTAAGGCCATATCCAACTTTTTTGGCCCCATTATACCTATAATTAAGGAGATTAAAGATGATGAGGTGCCAAATATATAGAGCAAAAAGGGGAAATAAATGACTACTAGGGAATATGGGGAAAAGAAGAGCAAGAGAAAAAGAGAAAAAATGAAATGAAAAAAGTGATGGGGGAGAGCAATCAAAGCACACAAGACTAGTTGTCTGAGCTCCGTAAGATAGGGGTGGAGCTAGGAGTTTTAGATTTTTGAGACCCCTCCTACAAATAATGTCAGTGTATAGATAAATAGAGATTCAACACTTGCCCCCATTAGTGTGATACCATTGAGTGCATCGGGCAGCACCGGTGCCAATATTGATTTAAGCACCACAGCCACCACTGAGGCCATCATTTTTTAGACTACTGTGCATTCTAAGACCCCAACAGAGGATACATCATGATCCAGTGCCTTGCGCGCCGCAGGTATTCCTTAACCCCTAGTTCTTACTTTATTTTGATATGCATGTTATGAGGACACTATATGTTCTCAAAGATGGGATGGGGTGTGCCACTACTTGGGGATTTTTGTTGATGTATTTGTCTTACCACGAGTGTGCTATCATCGTAAAACTGGCATGCTTGAGATTTTATTTTTGTCTTTGATGTGTTTATTGTGTGCTATTGAGAAAAAATAGTGGAACCTTAGTGTAGTCATGTTTTGGTTTTGATTTTGATGATTAAAGAAATTTGGATACCCCTCCTAAAAAATTGTTTTAGACTGTGTATTGTAGTTGTGTCAAATTGTGACCACTATTGGATTTTTTTCATGGCATTAGGTTATAGGGATAATAATCCTAACCTAGAAAGGTTTGAACTAGATGGGTAGTAGTTGATCGTGTGACCCTTGCTATTGATGACGTCCACGCAACACCTCCTTTTAGATAATAGTATAGTCGTTGTCAAGATATAGTAATCCAACTAAGGTTGGGGTCAAATCACAAGAAAACTCGTGGCTTTGCAGATCTTAGTGGTTGAAGTCTATGGGCAAAACAGGAAAAGTAAATGGGGGGATTTGTTTGCAGTAGTTCGAGCAAAGAAAAGTATTAACTTGGTTGAAAATCAGTCATAGGTGAAAACTAGGGTTGTGTTCCCCCTGGTGTCTCAGCTCCATAGGCTTATCGTGCATTGTTGAACTAACTCAATACCTTGCATGCAGAATCGATAAGTTATATACCTCCTATAGTCTTTATGAAGATTAGGAGGATTTCACCCTTTACCTTTTGAGTCTGAGGGTGTCACGTTACTAACCCTTATCTGGATCCCAGTTAGCTATTGCCTTTTGAGTCTCAAGTTATTAGATGAAAATTAATGGTCATTCACTATATTTCATGCGCAATGGATCGACAATTAACTCCCAAATTATTATTGTCTTTATCTTTTTCTAGTCACTACTCCTCTTTTGGAGTAAATAGCAATATCTAGGCAGGATCCTAATGTTTGCACCAATTAAGAAATCAATCATAAAGAAGATAAAGCAATATATGTCATGGGTATTGGTTCATATCAACAATCGCACTTTCCCTACTTTATTTATTTGTTAGGGTTTCCACATTCCTAGCTATGGGTTTTAGCCGCTCATGATTGTGAAGAAATCAATAACATTCATATTGGAAAGCAAAAATGAAATCAGAATGATAAAATGAATGAAAACCCAGAACCATAAACTAAATAATTAATCAAAGTCAATACACGGGAATCCCAAGATCAAAGATGGATCTTAAAATCAAAACATATTTTTAAGAGTTAAAAGTGTGTAACAAAACTAAAAAGTAAATAAGGGGTATTTATAGTACATGAGAAAACCCTAAAAATAAAGCCCGAACGAACTAGGAGAAAATTGAGTCAGTGGCCACCTCCTCACAGGGCACAGGTGCAGACCGCAGGTTACGGATGGATAATTTCCTGCAAGTTAGCGCTCAGGAATTTGGATTTTTTTCACCTGCTTTGTCAACATGTGGTCTGTAGGTCTACATGCGGTCCGTAGGTTGACTTAGTAGGTTCTGGGAGTCAGTTTTTCAGCTCTTCTTTGCCTCTCGAACATGCATTGATCATGATCAAGTCGGGAAACATCCCAAACATTCATAATTGCTCCAAAAGTGGCCAAAAACACCTTTTTCACAAACTTAGCATCCAAACCATGATTTCCTGCAAAACATACCCAAAACAGATCTTATTTAACAAAAAGACCATAGAAACTTGCATATTTTCCTCATTTTAGTATTAGAGAGTGCTATATTTATATAGCACATCAACACCCTCAACTTAGAACGTTTGCATGTCCTCAGGCAACAAAACAAAAATGATGCTTAACTAGGAGAATCTAAGCTATTCAAGGCAGTCAGTCATCACATTAAGTTCAAATCACATCACCTCATCCAATCTCACTTTTCAAAACCAACTATGTATGAACATGGAGCACAATAGTGTGACACAATGGGATCAAGGCATGGCAATTACATTAGCAATAGACAACCACTCATATCTATAAATTCCACTACTCGAACAAGAAAATAGCTGGCAACATGACTCAAGTGCCCTCACAATAAAGATATCCCACTCACTTATAAGGAGCCCTCACAATAAAGATGTCCCACTCACTTATAAGGAATCATGCATGTCAATGCAGGGACAGTCAAGAGACACTTACACTCAACAAAGAAGTGTAAATCAATGCATGTCAAATACCATAGGCTTGTCCTTATTTTCTTTACCTTAGAATTCGGATAGTCAAGTTAAGATCACTATAGGAATTTTCTCGACTTGTAATGTAGGCTTGGGGATAGTATGATACATATGGACATACAAAGTGACTAAACCTCCATGGCACTACACTGACCTTGGGGTCTCATTTACTAGCCAATTTCCTTTTCATTCCACCGTTATTTCTCCTTTTTATTCTTTTATGCACATTCAGGTTGGATGTGGTCTTTTATTTTTCCTTTTTCTCTTTTTCACAAAAAAATTTTCTTTTTTTCTTTTTCTACCACACCCAGCCCTACTAAATTTTTATCTTACTTTACCCTTCATCATACCCATTTTACACTACGCACATCTATAATAGCCACCCTCAACTTAGGCATTTTGTCTGTGTGAGATACACAATATCCAAGGAGGACCTAGGCCAAAATAGGAAAATTGTAATACAAATGGGAAGTTGAATGGCGAAAATAAGAAAAATAGGCTCTAAGGTTTAAAATAGGGATCAAGGGATATACTTTACATATAGAAGGTCATTTAGGCTAAAAGACAAAAGTGGACTATAATCGAAAATGACCTATGATCCTTTCCTAACCAACTATCTTTCAACCTAGGCAATACTAACTAGGCAAATTCTAAATTCACATACAATGGGAACTAGGTAGTATCTCACACTCACATAGCACAGAGTCAATATCACTAACAATTACCTATCTATTTCATGCAATTGTCAACAAATGGTTATCATGTCCCTAATCCTAATGACATAAAAAGATCCATAAAATTAACACACACACACACATATATATATATATCAACACAGTTCTAAAAACTCAAAGTTTTGGAGGGGTATCAAAAATTAGTTGAAATATGACTACTGCTCTAAATACTTAAAATATCCTAATTATACAAAAACAACATAGTACAAAGAGTAAAACACAATACAACACAAAATTAACCTAGACATTCCAGTTCTACAACCATACCGTGGCCAATAAAATAAAGCACAACAATAAAAACCCGCGGCGACATGGTATGCCCATACCCAACTAAAAACTGCACATTGTCCTCAATGCACTAAAATAAAGTAAAGCAGAGGAAAGTAAGAACATATCTAAAACTCACTAAATGTCTTTGCCATGGTCTTTCCTAGATGGGGGGTATATCCCCGGGCGAAGGCCATAGTGGTGGCAGTGCACTATAAGAAGATCCACCCACAACTAGCTCGGCACATCTCTACCTATCAATAAATGCAGTCTTCATCGGATCATGGGTGATCCTTTTTAGGGCTTGCTTATATGGATTGTCTGGATTTTGCAGGTCCCCCTCTTGGTCCCAACTACGGAGACCGCCAAATTGTCCTTCGCGAATAAATCAACATGTCTAGGAACACGCAAAGGTGATGGCTGAATACTTAGGAATACAACTGGAGGGATGACTAATATGTCTCCTTTAGTGAGAGAGAACACCTTTTCTCATAAGATATCCACCTCCTCCCTCATATATTCTAGATCTACTATCTCAATCTTTGCAAACTAGTCTACCATACATCTCTCATCAACACCTGGTGTATTTGGTATACTAGCTTTTGTAGCAACATCCTCATCAATAGTGTCTATTATAGACACCACTAATATATCATCTAGCTACTGCACTATCATACGCGTATCAAATACTACTTGCTCATTATTCAGTTTGAAGGTGATCTTCCTCAAGTCTATATCAATCAATACCCTACCAGTAGATAGGAAGTGTCTACATAATATAATGGGGACTTTAGGATTCACCTCATAATCAAGAACCATAAAATCAGTGGGGAATATAAAGGATGAAACCCTTACTTCTACGTCAAGGAAAACACCTACCGGCTTCTTCATAGATGAGTCAGCCATTAGCAGTTTTATGAATGTAGGCTTGAGTTCCCCCATCCTGAACATCTTGTACACACCTAATGGCATCACATTTACTCTTGATACCAAGTCATATAAAGCCTACTTTACATTAAAAGGCCCATTAGAACATGGAATGATGACTGCTCCAGGATCCTCATTCTTTCTACTAACAATAAGAAAGGGGTTTCACTATAAGGGTGCACATGATAATTAAGCTAGTCGACCCAATCCTCACTACTATCATACTCAAAATCATCATCACCACATGTCGACTTCTCAGACTCTACCTCAAGTGTCTCATCGTATTCAGTGTTATCAATCTTCAACTCTTCAATAGAAGGTATAAGAGAATTATCAGTAGTGGCACCACAATTAGTAGTGATATCTAGATAATGACTTATAGTTGGTGGGCTCTGATATTTTTTACTTAGAAGAGTAATAGGTTGTTTTTTTTAATCGTGGTAGACATTTGCCTGAACTGTTGCTCCAACTGCTTGATAGCAGTGGTATGAGACTCCACCTTCTAGGTCAACCCTGAAATGCCAGCCTTAATCTCCTTAAGGCTGTTCTCCTAATTTTCTTGACCCTTCACCAGTTTGGTCAGCATTTTTTCCATTTTTGATTATGTACCTCGTCTGCCAGGCGGAATGTACCAATCTCCCTTCTCCTTGTAATCATCTTTCCATATCCAGTCTATATCCCTACTTTAGTCTCTATATATATCATCATAGTAGTTCTAACCTTGGTTTTCTTACCCTTAGGCTTGGAAACCCTCCAACTGATGATCCAAAAACCTAGCCTCCTCTTCTAATTAAGACTCATAAGCTCTGAAAGCTGCACCCTATGCTCCTACTATATGAACTTTTTTTAAATTCACGATCACAAACTGCTTTGCCAACACACCAATATTAGTCTTTAGGAATGTAATCTCTTATACTGCAGAATCATCAGCTACTCTCTAGTCACCAATAGCTCCAATAGCGTAAGTACTAAAACCTCTCTCAACTGCCCAAGTCTGACACCCTTAATTAGTGAGTGAGATCTAATCCATAATATTAAAAGTTCTCTCTCATCGCAATCTCATAAAGTCCCCTCCAGAGATAGTATCTAACATAGCTCTAAAACTAATAGTCAGGGCTCTATAGAATAACTCCATTAAGTTCATCCCTGAAATCTGTTAGTTGGGCACCATACTCAGCTTCTTATTAAACCAAAACCATGCCTCAAACAAACACTCTAACTACAACTGCCTAAAATTATAAATATCATCCTTGAGTTGCAATACCCTGGAGGGAGGAAAGAACTTTTTCAAGAATTATCTGTGTAGCTCCTTCCATATAGTAATAGACCCTTTTTACAGTTCTCTAAACATAATAATACTTTCTCAGTAAGTAAGAAAGGAAAAGCCTCAGTCTCAGTGCCTCCTGATCTAACCCCGATATGGTATATAAAGTGCATATCTGAGTAAAATTTGCCAGGTGCATATTTGCATCATCTGTCGGTAGTCCCGCAAACACTCTCTTCAAGTACAACTGAATCAAAGCACTAGAGATATTGAACTTGACATCAGGAGATAAAGCGGGAAGGATAATAGCTCATGTATCATTCGGCTTATCATATCCCAAATCTTCATTATCAATATATGGCTGAACAAACTAATATGTTGGAATCACTTGAGGGCGACCTCAATTCTGATTTTTACCGAGTGTTGCTTGGCGGTCTATTGTATGTCTCTTCTTAGCTAACTCCATCTGAGATAACCTCTCACCATTCTATCTACCAACACTACCCTAAACTTCATCTTTAAGAAGATCTCCCTCTTTGGTTCTAACATACTATTAGGTATTTCTAGGATCCTTTCTGGATTCGAATTAACTGGGAGTAAATGATTACCTCTACTCTTTGTGCTAGGTATACACCGGCGTATGCCAAACTAAGAACAAAAATAAGAACTAAAAACCTAAAAACTATAATGATTTCACTCCATAAATCAACACCATGCTCCCCTGCAATAGCGTTAATTTCTTGATAATGTCCAAGAAAACCTTCTTTAAGATAATGGTACGGTTGATGTCAAGATATATAACCCAACTAAGGTTGGGTTCCAATCCTAAGGAAACACATTGCTTTGCAGATCTCAGTGGTTGAAGTCTATGGGAAAAACAGGAAAAGTAAATAGGGGGATTTATTTGTACTAGTCTCAAGCAAAGAAAGTATTAATTTGGTTAAAAATCAGCCGTAGGTGAATACTAGGATTGTGATCCCCCTGGCATCTTAGCCTGTTGGCTTATTGTGTATTGTTAAACCAACCCAATACCTTGCATGCAGAATCGATAAGTTATATACCTCTTACTATCTTTTGGACGAGTAAGAAAATTTAACCCTTTACCTTTTAAGTCTCAGGGTATCGCGCTACTAACCCTTATCTTGATCCCAATTAACTATTATATTTTGAATCTCAAGTTATTAAATAAAAGCTAACAATTATTCACTATATTCCACTGTGCGCAATGAATCGATAATTAACTCCCAAATTATTATTGTCTTTATCTTTTCCTAGTTACTACTTCTCTTTTGGAGTAAGTAGCAATATCTAGGCAGGATCCTACTCCTCTTTTGGAGTAAATAGCAATATCTAGGCAGGATTCTAATATGTGCACCCATTAAGAAATCAATCATAATAAAGATAAAGCAATGCATGCCATGGGTATTGGTTCAGATCAATAATTGCACTTCCCCTACTTCGTTAATTTTCCAGGGTTTCCACAACCTTATTTCTGGGTTTTAGCCACTCATGATTGTGAAGAAATCAATAACATTCATATTGGAAAGAAAATATGAAATCACAATGATAAGATGAATGAAAACCCACAACCATAAACTGAATAATCAATCTAAGTCAATACATGGGAATCCCAAGATCAAAAATGGATCTTAAAATAAAAATATATTTCTAAGTGTTAAAAGTGTGTAATCTGACTAAAAAGTACATAAGAGGTATTTATAGTACATGAGAAAACCCTAAACTAAAGCTTGAATGAACCAGAAGAAAATCGGGTCGGTGGCCACTTGCTATCTGTACCTGCAGTTTGGCATGGGCACAGGTGGTACCTGCGATCTGGCACAGGTGCAGGTGGTATATGTGGTCTGGCACAGGGCGCAGGTGCAAACCGCAGGTTGCAGATGGATAATTTCCAATAATTTAGCCCTCGGGATTTTGGGTTTTTAGCACCTGCTTTATCAATATGCCGTCTGTAGGTCTACATGCGGTCCATAGGTTAACTTAGTAGGTGCCGGGAGTCATTTTTCAGCTTTTCTTTGCCTCTCGAACATGCATTGATCACGATCAAGCTACAAAACATCCCAAACATCGATAATCACTTCAAAAGTGGCCAAAAATACATTTTTCACCTTTTTCACGAACTTAGCATCCAAAACATGATTTCCTACCAAAGATACCCAAAACAGATCATATTTAACAAAAAAACCTCAAAAACATGCATATTTTCCTCCTTTAAAGAATCAAAAGTGTTATATTTCTATAACACACCAGCTATGTATGTGTGAGATGCGTACCTAGTTTAGTAGTGGGTGTGCAATCCAAAATTTGCCCGATTATTCCTACCTAGGTTGTAGAAATCCCACCCTTTCATTTGTACCATATTTCTTATTTTAGTTTGTCCCTATTTCCCAGCATGTTCTTTCATATTTGAGATCTTTTATTCCATTCTACAAGTGTAGGAATCTATTTTTTTTACAATATTGTTGTTCCATATAAAATGGACCATATATTGTTCTGAGTTTTGAATCTCCACAGGATTTTAGCATAAAAAGCCTTAGAAACTTCAAATAATGATCTAAATCCCAATAATTCTTCTTGCTTAGGTAACAAACCTTATTCTATGTTGACCAATATTTACTCCTTCTTGATTCCTTATTGCTCCAAAAAAACTTAGTAAATTCTGTGAAGTTTTTTTATGAAAATAACTAGAGGAACAATAGCTGAAGGAATATAAATGGGCCTACTTTGCAAAACACTAGTAATAAAGACTTCCTTATCTTCGTAGGATAACATCTTACCTTTCCATGCTTGCAACTTTCCTTTTACCTTGTCAATCAATTCACTATAATTCCCTTTCATTTTTCTATAACTCGGACACCCTAAGTACTTCATAGGAAAACTTTTCTTACTTTATAGGAAAACTTCCCTTGTCCATACCTAAACACTAGCACACCATTTTTCAAGTGTTCCTGACATTGTTTTGATGAAATTAGTGTAGACTCTTCTCCTTGTTCAAATTTTGGCCAGATTATTCCTCATATTCTTGAAGAGTACCTACAATCTATTTCAGGAAGTATTTACGAGTAGAGGAGAAAATAATGGTATCATCAGCATAGGCAAAATAATTCTGGTTAGGGATCCATTTAGGAATCCCATGTCCTACAAATTGGTCATTATTAATAGAGAAAATAGGAGCTCTAGTGAGCACATCTTATGGTAAAATAAACAAAGTCAAAGACAAAGGGTCCCCTTGTTTCACTTCTCTAGTAGAATGAAAAAGGCCATGAAGTTGACCATTAACAAGCACTGAGTGGTAATTATTAGTAATTAACCTCTAAATCAGATACTACCACCATTTAGAGAAACCTATCTTCCTCAAAACCTTAAGTAGAGAAAACCAGGAGACTCTATCATAATCTTTTTTTATATCTAACTTGATGACAACATTGGATGACTTTCATCTCCTTCCAATATCAGTAACTAATTTCTAAGTCAATAGGATATTTTTAATGATACTTATACCTTTCACAAACCCAAATTAATTGGAAAAAATAATTTTTGGACACACACCTTCTAACATATTATGAATAATTCTGGAAAAGATATCATCAACAAAGTTTCTCAGACTAATTAGCCTTATATCAAAAAAGTTTGAGAATTTTACTTCTTTGGTTAGAGGAACACATTAGTATGCGTAATAGATTAAGGAAGAGATTTACCAACAAAGAAATGTTGTACTATTCTGACAATATCTAATCCCAATATGTCCCAGTAACATTGGTACAATTTACCTATCAAATCATCTAAGCCCTCTAAAGTGTCTTCATTCAACTTGAAAACTATATTTTGGAACATCTTCACTGGCAGGTGCTGCCCGTGTATTTGCATTTTAATCATTATAAATCGGTATAGGAATATGACTTAATAAGGACTGGTCAATAAAGTCCCTTTCTTGCATAAATTGTTTTTGAAAGAATTGTACTGCCTCTTTTGCTATCTCCTCTGGATCTTCTTTCCAATCCACATCAGTATTTTGAATTATTTTGTATTCTAAGCCTTTGTCTTCTACCCTCAACCAGATTATGAAAAAATATGGTGTTTCTATCTCCGTCTACAAACCAATCATATCATGCTTTCTGATGGCAATAACTTTCTTCTAAGTGTAAATACTTAAGAGTACTCATCTCTTGTCCTTTGCATGACTTCTCTATTTTCCCTCTACGGATCATCCTAAAAAAACTACTACTTTATTTTAGCTATCTCCTCTCTAAATATCAACTACTGGAAAATATCACCATAAGTCTATCTACTCCACTCTATCAACACCTTCTTGATCTTTCTAATGTTTCTTTTAAAGTCTATAAAAGGATTATTAGTGACCAACACATTAGTAAAATCCTCATGAGTAATCCAAAGATTTAGAAATTTAAAAGTCTTTTTGAAACTGATAGAACTGTTCACACAAGTAAGCAATATGGGAGCATGATCTGACCTAGTTTTTGGTAAATGCTCAGCATCGAATTAAGAGAAAAGCCCCTGAAAATCAGCATTAATTAGAATTCTATCCAACCTTTCAAAAATACAATCATCCCCAACTCTTCCATTCTATTAAGTGAAAGGGCTTCCTTTGTATTTTAATACACAATTTAAAATTCTCAAAATCAGAATCAACCATGGGTAGACCACCAATTTTAATATTTAGAACGACATTAAAGTCTCCACCAATGACCCTAAGACTAGTGTACTAGATGCCACTGAAATGTCATCCCAAAGCTCTATTCTCAACAAATTATCACACTTAGCATATACTAGAGTAGTATAAAATGAAGATAAAGTAGTTTGATCTATATTTTAATGGTGATTTGTTGCTCAGTATTACTAACCACTGTAGAATCAAACCCATAATTAATAAATACCCAAATCTTACCATTAATATTATGACCAGCTTTGGGCATCATTAATCTGAGTTTGTATCTATTAATGCTTCTAACATATTTAAAGGGTTCCAATAAAGACACAAAAGCAAACTTATGGTAATTATGCAACATCTGCACTCTTTGAAAAGCTTTTTGTGCCAATGACCTAATATTTCATATGAGTGTTTTAATTATTTACTATTTTAGCTTGATATCACAGTCCTAGTTGGTTGCACCCTACTTGGTTGTGATAAATCTCCATTTCCTTATGGTTTATCCCTTCTAGCAGATTTCAGTGCCTTAACTGTCCTTGGGGAAAGGTTGGCACCTTGCACTACTCACTCTTCTTTCAAATGATCTCCATACTTGTCCTCATTCTCTACTCTACCCTCTATATCTACTAAGTTATCCCTCACCTTATGAGAAAAAAAGTCATGTAAGGCTTTATTGGTGGATACTATAGCACCCAAAATTATAAGAGACTTATTTGGACTAGTGGTGGTAGTTCTACTACTCCCAAAGGGTTTTGAGACTAAAATTGCTCCCTTAGCCTTGATTTCTCTACTTCTGTTATTACAGAACTTGCTTTCTTATTTTCCTAAACATTTTTATTAAAATCTGCAATTATCAAGCCTTTTTATTCACAGTTTGACTCTGCCCCTCTTTTATTTCTAATCCACTATTAATTTTCTCATCTCTAATTTACTATTGCATTATAGTAGCTTTTGGACCGATTGCATCCACTACCCAATCCTTATCAATAGTAAGTTTTTCTTCTCTACTACTTTCAGATTCAATATTGCTATGCTCATTTATTTTTTGATGTCACTCTCCAGGAATTGAAGGTACTACTATATTCTTATTCCCTAGAAGGCCTAGAAATGATTTTTAAATCCACTCTTTAGTGGACTCTACAGCTATATTTGGCTTTGTACACTACTTCTCGCCTGTCGGATTATCCTATTGAGATTAAACTTCATTTTTTATCATTTGTTGCTGCTACTTTTTCTATTAGATTAACCAGTTCAGATAGATCACCACTCCTATCATTTATTGTTGTTGCTGCTCTTTCCCTTCTTTTTCTGCACTAGAATTAATTATGTTATTAAGTTTTGGTACCTAATATTGATGTACTATGAATGTTATTTTCTTAGAATGATATTCTTGACTAGTTTGTATAACATTCTCCTGAGTGTTGGTGTTTTGTGCCTTCTTATCATTATTGTCATCCCCGTCATCTCATAAGGCATCAAATAAGTTTATAGTTGTAATTTTCTTACTAGGCGAAGATGCATCTTTAGAAGAAGCACTCATCAGTCCCTCTAGTCCTCTTTCAATTCTGAACCTCCTTCTAGTAGAATTCCACCTTGCCATGACTACTTTTCCATTAATATATATCCTCTGCAATATTACTTTCCCTTTGGCATTCTTCTCTTCTGCATTTTTCTCTTCTAGAACCGATTTCTTTAATTCCAGATGTAAAGTCCTACACTTAGATTCTCCATGGCCATACAACTTGCATATGTGATAGTATTTAGATAGCGATTATATTGGATCATGATAGCTTGAACACTTGCTATTTGTGTCTTGATATTAACCGCTTCTATCTCCACATATTCAGCTAACTTAGCAGCTAAATCAACTTTTAACTTGACCTTAACTAGGTCGGGTTTTATTGATAGTAGCCATATCCAAGTGGATAGGCTTACCAACCACAACTGCATTGAAAAAAGTTATTCTTTTACATTGAAATTAGGCAAAAGATTTGAGAAAGATATCCAAGCCATTTCTTGAGTTATTTTTTCATTAGGTTTAAATGCGGCATCATAGATTAAAGATCTCATTAAATAAGCAATTCTATCCTTGGTGGTAATGTTGTACACATTCTTTGACAATAAATTCATAAAATCCTCCATCCGATTCAACCCCATCCTAATATGCCTATTTTTTAATAATCCTATCTTTCATTCTTCTTTGATATTACATTATTTAGGAATTTTATACCTTAGATCCTCCAATTCTGGCCATCCATAGGAGAATTTTCCTATAAGAGCATATTACAAGTCCTCCAAAATATTCATCTTTCTTAATTTTCTCCGACCATATAATTCTAGAGATACCATTATTATATTTGATTATTTTCATAGGAATAGATTTTGCATTATGGTTCTTCTCTTGTTGTTATTCTACAATAGATTTCAAAGGGTCTACATACTTTTGCTTGTTATTATTATCTGTACTATTCTCCTTTTTGCTATCACTGATATTACTGTCGTGTATAGTCAAACTAATGTTGCCTTCTACTAAATTTTTTGGTGAGTTTGGGTGGTATGGTAAAGGAAAATCAATGGTGGATGTGACAAAAGTGGACTAGCCAGTTGGAGGGGTTAACCAGTGGCCAAAAAGGCCATGGATTATGCAAATTGGTAGGGGTTAAGGTTTTTTGATGGTGAGAATTTTCTCAAGAACTAAGGGACATAATGTCGGTTGCGTTGATTACCTAACTAACCTCGCTAGCAATGATACAAATAGTAAAAAAAAATGAAAAAACAGTTTTCTATTTGTTGTGAAAATATTGTTCTGCTACTCCTAAAAAAAAATATTCTAGTGACATATTTGATTATGCTAGAACAATATTTCATATTGAAGTGAATATAATAATTTCTCAATATATGATATTCAATGAATGTATTTAATTTAGAGAAAAGTACACCACATGGCCACTTTGGAAAACTATTTCCTCTAAAAGTAGTCATTTCAAAGTAATGTCACCTTATGGTCAGTCAGTCTTTTTAATTTCATGGACTATCCATTTCCAATTTCGCTATTTCACCCTAGTTTTTAAAAAGTAATTCAATTTTTTCTTTGAGGGGGGATGTTGTTTCGCTACACTTTTGGGGCTCAAAGAAATCTATTTTCTTAAATAATTAAATACAATTTTATAAAAATTGTATAATTATTGTATCAAATATATAATAAATTATATAGTTGTTTTATAAAAATTATATATATGATGTGTATAGGAATTTTATCATTGTTGTATAGAATATGTACGTATATAAGATATATGTATAGTACAAAGAATATGAAGTATGAATTGTATCAATATGGTATAGAGATTATATAGTTTTGTATAAAATATGTATCCGTATAAATATATATAAAGAGAGAGAGAAATGGTATATAATACGTGTATAAACTGTATAGTTATTGTATAAAATATGTATTTGAATAATAACTTCAATTAAATGTTGTATAAAATGTATATAAAGATTGTATAATTTTTGTATGTGTATCATTGTTGTATATAATATGTTATTTTTTATGTAACACATACAATACACTCTTTTTGTATTTGATTGATAAAAAATATAGCAATTACAATATTATAATTTTTTATTTAATTGTTAAAAAAACTAACTTTTTGGTAGAATTAAAAACAACAATAAAGAGCAATGGGTTTATTTTTCAAAATTTAAAAAAATAATAGAGAGAATTTTTTTCTTTGAAAACAAAAGGTACCAGGGGCCCAAATGAAAAAGAAGTCAGTTGTATGCTCTTAGCCAGTGAAATGGCTAGAATCAAAATTTTGAAACATTGGCCATTCTTGTTTCATTGTTTCAGGAGAGTGGCAAATTTTTTCCTTTTCTCTTTAATTGATGATGCTCAACTTTATAGAATACATAATTTAATTAGTGTTATCATGGTTGAGTTGTAGCATTCGAAGCAGGTATGTTAAGAGGGCTCCTTTGAATCGTCTTTAGCATAAAATTACATTATTGTTTATATATAATGAAAATTATGTTTTATGTATATGTTCCAGATATTTAACTTCTTCATATATTTACTTCTTCATAATGTCCTTGGTGAAAATTCTGACTCCGTCACTACTTGCTAATTGCAGGAAATGACGAACTTGAATGGACAAAGGCTTAAAATTAGTATGGGCCAAAATTTAGGAAGTTCGATAGTCCAACCCCATAGATTCTAATACCCAGTGGGCCCAATACTTCAATAACAACCCATTATCTCATATGATATGTACTGAGTTTTGTGAACTATACAGCCTGATAGATATACCAAAATTACTAGGAACAACCCGATAAAGAAAAAGTTAATGTAAGGGGAAAAGGACATAGACAGTCACTCCCTTCAAATTAATGACAAGAAATAGCCACTCAAAACTAATTTTCACTTTGTAACCCAAAAGCCTATGTACATGGAAGTTATACACTTTCATTGGCATGCTGGTCCCTTTTCATTCATGTCTTTTTAGTAATCTTTCCCTTTTCTTCTTATTATATTGAACGCGTGTGGACCCAACCTTTTAATATTGCATAACAATTTTATTTTTCTTACTAATTGTCTATGATTTTTTTATATAAACTTGTTCGGTTTCTATTTTTATTTCTTAAAAATCATATACAATTTTGTTTCAATAGAGTTGAGATAGCCAGAATAAAATTCTACCAAAAAATAATCGAATAAATTTTTGTAATTTTTATTTTTTCTTTTAAAAATTAAATACAAATTAATTGTCATTTTCTTATCATTCAAATACAAAAGAGTGTATTTTTATTAATTATACAAAAATAATATTTTTTTGATAAATAAAGAATTTTACTACCAAATGTAGCGTTATAAAGCATCACGCATCAAGTTTGGACAACCCCAAACTTAAACTTCTCACAACCTATACAACTAGTTCTAGCATCAGATAGTCAACCTACGGATAATAATTCACACTATTGAGCCTATTCCTCAGTTTACTATACTTAGCACCACAATAGTATTTCCTGAATAATCTGTCTCAGTAGGACATTCCATGTGATCTTTTGTTGCTGAAATATCCTTCTATTTCTTTCTAGCCATATCATATATCTGTAGTACGCCAAAGACATTCTGAGAACAACCGCACCACTGCTTCTCTCTTTGGCTTATGAAACTGCCCATTGGATTTTATCATTCCAGTTTAGCAAGGACCTGCGAATACCTTACCAACCTAGATTTTGCATCCATTACTCATTAGAGAAAAAATGCTTAAAAAATAAATACTCTGTTATTTCAACTTCCTCCTCACAGAGTGGACACAACAAGTCATCTAGAGCTTTCAACCTAACTAGTCTATCTTTGGTAAACAACTTATAATTCAGAGCAAGATAGAGAATAAAGCATCACTTGGGTGCCCCCATGTTCTTACATAATAGTTTTCTCCAAGCCACTTTCAGGAAGTCACCCCTCATCTTTAGGTAGATCTTCTTTATAGAGAATGAATTTAGTTGAGTAATCCCTACAGAAGAGTAACCAACTGAAACACCCTGGTTTTTGGATCTTAGAAAATTTTTTGAAATTCTGGTCTCTGGACCCAATACGACTCGAGGGTATGAGCCGTATGTTGGGGTACGAATGGTATGATCCAGTCGTATGCTGAACAGTGTTGGTTGGTGGGATGAATTTTAGTTACTGAAATAGATACAACTTAGAGATATGAGTCGTATTAATGAGTGCAGATTGTTTGGTTAATCTTAGACTTGGTTACTTAGGTTGGATCTGGGTATGAGTGGCTCACCGTGAGTCATAAGCCAGGGTACAAGTCGTACCATGGACTCGTATGGTACTAAATCTTTCTTGGGTTTAATCGGCCAGGGGTACAGATGAAGGGTATGGCTCATATGCTTTAGATATGACTCGATTGGATAAGTCGTATGCTGGACAGTGTTGGATCCAAAGGTTGAGGCTAGGATACAAGTGAAGGGTACCAATCATATTAGAGGGTACGACACGTGAGGGTCAGTCGTACCCCTAGGATAGGATTTTGTACAACTTAAGTGGCGATATTCTAAACATTTCTCCACTTATTCTAATAAGGTCCCACAACTTCTAACCTACTTGAAAAGTTATTTACCCTATTATCTCATTCATTAACACTTAAAAACTCTTCTAAAATACTCTATAATTCTCTCAAAAACTTTTGGGCAAGGGAAGCTAGGGTTTCAACTAGAGGATTGATTTGGGGATTGTTTTGGCGATTTCTTGCCATCATCATCTTGGTTTAAGGCATGTTCTCTTCCCTCATTGTTAATTATAACTAGAAGCATAGTTTTTATGAATGTTTTCATGACTTCATTGATTGTATGATTTTGGGTTTCAAATATGAATTAGGGATTTTAATATTAAATGGTTAGTTATAGTTTTAATTATGTTTTGTGTGCATTAATGGTGGCTTTGGATAATTGAATTGGATGGGAATGGTTTAATGGTAATTGTAATTGGTTTTGGCTATATTATGCCTTCAATATGTTTGACAAAATTCCTATAATAATGTTTTCATTGCATTGAGTATTTTAATGGAACTCTTGCTTGTTTTAAAACTTGGTAAAGGAATTATACATGGATTAAATGGCTTGGAAAGGTAAATGGCTAAATGGTTATGTTTATGTAATCCCCCAAGTGGTGTAATATGATAAATGGAAGGGCACTTGGAAGTTCCCTTAAACCTATATATAGTTGGCTATGGATAGTACTTGCAAATATGGTCGGTATAACGATACCACCACTAAATGAACTTGGTTAATAAATTGTAAATGGATTGATTGGTTGCTTGGTAATGGTTTTAATTGGGCAATAATGGTAGGATGTGTAGCAAAGCCATGGAAGGAGGAGGTCCCAGGGGAACCAAAACTAGAAACTCATATTTGTCGATGTGAGGTTGGTCTTGGTGACCATGTGCATGATGTCGTACTTTATATTTGGAGGATATACTAGTCATCCCAGGTTTTCTTCCTTGGTCATACGGATTCACGCATTGAGGCCCTTGCAGCAAGGGAAGCTGAACCCATATAGCCCGTGGGTGGTTTAGGACGGCAAAGCTACACAGCCTAGGTAAAGGTTTTAAATGCATGCTAAACCTGGTCCCCTTTCCAGGCATGGTTATATAAATATATGTATATGTATATATATGTATATGTATATATACGTATGTATATATATGTATTTATATATGTATGGTTGTGTGCATATGAATGGTTTTACTTGGTTTTATAAATGGCATTATTTTATCCTTATCTTGGGATCATGCTAGCGTTCACCTACTAAATCATCTACTGGTGGTTATATACCTACGCTATGTAGAAAACGGTTGTTCTACTCCTCCTACATAGTGATTGACTCAGGGATCATCATTTGGATTGAAGTGGTGAGCTTTTATTCTTTAGGAAGGGTCCATTTCATGTTATGGATATTTCTAGACACTTGATTCATTTTGGATATTGGTTTTGGCCATGCTTGGGGGCATGTCCTAACCAGATTTTATTATTTTTTTAGTTAGAGTCTTTGTGGTACTACTATGGTTTGGAATGGGCGGGATCGATATGGGTGTTAACCTTGACATTGGCATTGGTACTGGGGCTTACACCCTTGGATGATATTGTTGGTTGGTCCATCATATTTTATTTTGGGATTAATTATATTATGTTTTGGAATATTTTTGGTTATGTCCTGATTTATGGCCCTTATTTCGGTACTGGTTTGGTATGGTTGGATTATTGGTATGGGATAGTTGAACTCGGTTGGGCCGATCATGGTTGTGATCCTATCCCAGAGTCTTCATGTGAGCTGTTACATTATATTGTTATATGCTCGAGATTCAGCCAACTCAACGCAGGTGACTGGAGGTTGGGTTGGGTAACAGGGGCGATCTCCGGTCCCGATCAGACTTGGGATGCCTATTATGGCAAGGCCCGAGGTCGGGTCGCGTCACCAACTGTGATAAATATCTCTTTTGCTTTAAGTATTTTCTTCACAATCCATGAGGCTTGAGGGATCTGTTCATCCCAAATTTTCTTTTATTTGATATAATAACTATAAACCCATTGAATCCAATAGGTATCTTTCTTCTGACAAAAGCTCCATAATAATTTAGATATAACGTCCTTATTCCAACAGTAGATATTTAAGATATCTAAGCCCCTCGCAAATTTAGGCCAACATAAAGTTTCCCATGCTATAAGAGCTCGCTTGGCATATCAGTCTCTCCCGTCCAAAGAAATCTTCTACAAAAGGACTCAATTGTCTAAATAACTTTCTTGGGTAGCACAAAAATATAGGACCAAAACACTTGGATGGATAAATAGATCAATTTTAATTAATTACAACCTACTGGCATAAGATAGAAACTTTAACGTTCATGACATGACTTTGCTACGTATTTTATCTAGTAAAGGCTTATATTGAAGAACAATAGTCCTTTTAGTGCTGAAAGGATCTCAAGATGTTTAAAAAGAAGCTCACCTTTGGTAAATCCTAATCAATGAAGGATAGCACCTTGATTAGCTTGATACACACCCTCAAAGTAGATAGAACTTTTCTCGGTGTTAATAGTTAATCCCAAGACCTGTGAGAATCTAAGAAAGAATTCATAAAGTAAGTGTACTGAACCTGGATCACCCCTACAAAAAATCAACAAGTTGTCAACAAAGCTAAGTTGGAAAATCTTTATCTTTTTACATTTTGGGTGAAAATTAAAATCAGGATTTCTTGTGAGGGTCTGCAACAGCCTTGTAAAACATTCTATAGATAAGAAAAAAAGATATGGCGACATAGGATCTCCTTGTCGTAGCCCCTTCTTGGCTTGGAGTGGTTTAGTTGGTTGGACATTAATAATGATAGAGTAAGATACCGTATTCAAACAAGTCATTATATAGGAGACAAAAGTAGTAGGAAACCTCAGATATGTCAGTATTTGCTTTACATATGGCCATTCTAATAAATTTTAAGTTTTTCTCATATCTACCTTCAACATACATCTAGGTGACACTCTTTTCCTTCTATAACTTTTCACCAATTTATGGCTCATTATGGTATTGTCTGTGATGATTCTATTGGGCACAAATACTATAACGCCCCAAATTTGGTACCCAGAATATTACACGGTACTCATGACCCCGAAGGACCACAAGCTAACCCAAGACTGATTGTGTACCAGAACACTGCATAATATACTGTATAATATGGAAACATGAACTGAAAAGCCATAAAGTTCAACAATGAGATATAATATCTAATAAAAATATAATATCTGGGTGGGGTATAAAATACCCAAAACAACTGAAATAAACTGTCTAAACATACTGTAGTTTGAAAAGCCTCTAAATCATGAGTGAATTGTATGAATAAGGAGTTGATGGGATATGTACCTAACTAACTCCAACTAATAAACTAATTAATTAGATAATAAAGTAATGATTATGTCCTCGAAAGATGAGGACTCACTGCTAACTCTAATTTGTTGAGACTGGAATTTACTGATGCTCAGGAGCTCGTGTCTCTGGACCTATGGTATAAGACACCATAGCATAAATGCATCAGTACTTTGAATGTACTGGTATGCGCATGAGGTAAGATGAATGCATGGGGTTCGTATGCATGAACAATACTGGCTAACTGACTAATATGAACATGAGAATACATGCATGCACATATAGTAACTATATCTGAAATCATGATCACATGAATTTACTGCTGACTAACATGACTAATGGTTGAGTTCTGATAACTGATATAACTGATAACATGAGTGATTGTATCTGGCAGTCCTGAATTTGGTGAAACTAGCTGAGTTCTGTACTGTATCTGAATTGACTGTATCTGATAATCCTGAGATCTGAAGAACTATCTGAGTTCTATTACTGAGACTGAATAATTGTATCTGACAGTCCTAATTATGTAACATAAAACTGTGGAAAATAGTCATCTAACCGATATGTCCCTAATATGCCATTATAGCTGAGTTGGGGTCCAATCTGTAACCCTAATTGGAAGGGTGTCAATGTCGCGCCACCAGTAAGGACAAGCTATGGGTGACCCTCATCTGATAGTGTCCCCTAAAAGAGAACGGTGGGACCCTCATCTGACAGTGTTTATCTACCTCATCAACCCTCATCGGACAGTGTTAATGTCTCAACTTATGTTGGTTACATAGTTCTAGAACGCAAGGATGATTTCTAAGAATCACACCCTCATCTGACAGTGTGTGTCCCCATCCTTGGGTTCACTCGGTGCTAATTCCTACTTTCATCTGATTTGACTCTGAACATGATTAACTGAACTGTACATCGACTGGGTTTACTGAATTCCGTGACTGAAGGAATACTATTGATATCTGATAACTGACTGAGTTCATGGGATTAATGAGGTTACTGAATTACTGAGCTTTCCTGAGTCACATGACTGACTGAGTTCTATGGATCATGGCTTGACTGAGGATATCGTGAAAACATGACATAGGTCTAAGCACATAGCTAATCTTTTGGGTACAAGTACCCCCAGGACTCGATGGAAAGAAACTGACAAACCATGACTTTTTTGAATACATGACCAACATCAACAATCTATAATACAATAAGTTGGGGATTTCATGAAGTACATGGTTATTATAATCGTGTACATAAATGGGAATACACATCAACATACCAATATTTCATCAACTAGTCCCCTAAGTAATCCTTCAAACATTCATAATGCACAACAATATCATAGAAGTCATTTTGATAATAAAGGTAAAGCATGCATTTATCATTTGGATCATAATTTAGCTATAAGGCATAATTTATATCCCTTTTTGGCATTTTATCAAACGTCTTACATGCACAACTTAAGGCATAGGTGAAATCATCAAATTTCACAAATCATAAACCACTAAATTCATGGATTTCAATTTATATGCTAACGTAGTTTCATAATTTCACATAAAGATCCCAACTTGGGAATAAACCAATAACCATCGCATAAACTTGAACAACCCACAACATAATAACATGATTCATAATTTAAATAGGGTTCTTGAGCTTTATGAATGAAAGGAATCCATAAATCAACACAATGCATACCTTAGTCCATGATCCTACGAAGATTGACGGAGAAACTTCTTGAATTTGAATCCCCTAATTGGAACCCTAGCTTGTTCTTGAGAGGTTATTGAGAAAAAAAAGTACATTTTTCTTCAATTGGGGCTAAATCCCATGTTTGGGAGCTTATATATAGGTGGAAAAGGACCATTTTGACCTTAAAATGACCCAAAAATAGAGTGTTTACATCACTTGGGCCATAAGATATGCGGCGCACACCTTATCGTGTAATCTAGGTTATGCGGTGCACACCTTATCACACACATTAGGTTGTGCATCGCACACCTTATGTTAGGCGACGCACTCCACTTTGCAAAGCCATAACTTCTTATTCAAGTGTTGGATTTTGGTAAAATTGGTATCATTGGAAAGATAATTTGATTCTCTATAATTTGGTGGGTTTAAACCTTCCAAAATACCATATATACATCAAGTTATGCTCATTCAAAGATGACCCTTATGAAATCAAACGCTAAAACTTGATGGATTCAAAAGCTCTTAGCTTACCTTACGCTAAGTGACTCTTATGAACACACTTAACACATCATAAGCTCTCTTCCCACTAGGATACTCATTGTAAGTCATATACTCAAATATGAATCACAGGATAGGAGGTTTCATACGTAGGAACAATGGTTCATTTCATAGCTTAGAAATATACAGGGTATTATAATATCTCCCAATTGGGAACATTCATCCTCAAATGAGACTAATTTAGAGGAGAGAAAAGATAAAATGACGTACATACTAAACATGAACAACCGAAACATGATTTCATAACTGACATGACTGATAACTGAACATATCATACTGAACATACATATCTGATGCTTGTGTAACTAATTTATGAATACATGACTGAGTGTTCTGATGAACTACTGTTCTCACAATGAGAATGCATGTCTGATGCATGATTATATAACTAAACTGATACATGAATGTATGGTTGAATATGCCATGGTATTTAATACCAAGTTTGATGAACACTGAACATGAAACTGAGTAAGCTTAAGGAGAACTGTTACCTTGAGCTTGATCTGAGTTGGCGGAGAAGAGGTAAGGATACTTGGTATGCATGTCTGCTTTTGCTTCCCACGTAGCTCCCTCAATGGACTGATTTCGCCAAAGAAATTTGACTAGAGGGACTTCTTTGTGCCTCAGTCTACGAGTCTAATAGTCTAGAATTTCGACTGGAATCTCTTCATAAGAGAGGCTGTTATGAACATCTATGCTCTAAATAGGGACTACCACTGCTGGGTCACCTATACACTTCTTTAGCAAAGAGACATAGAACACTGGATGAACTGCGGCTTGATCTGAAGGCAATTCGAGCTCATAAGTTACCTTGCTGAAGCGACTAAGAATTTTAAAGGGACCGACATATCGGGGACTTAGCTTTCCCTTCTAGCCAAATCTCTTTACTCCCTTCATGGGAGAGATATTTAGATAGACATAGTCACCAACCTTAAACTCGAGGTTCTTTCTAAGAACATTAGCATAAGACTTCTGCTGACTCTGAGCAGTCCAAAGTCTTTCTCTGATCAACTGGACTTTTTCTAGGGTATCGAATACTAAGTTAGGCCCTATGACTGAGGCCTCACTAACTTTGAACCAACCAACTGGAGATCTGTATCTCCTACCGTAGAGAGCTTTGAATAGATCCATCTTAATACTAGAATGATAGTTGTTTCTATATGCAAATTCAATCAAAGGTAAGTGGTCATCCCAAATTCCCTTGAAATCAATTACACACGCCCTTAGCATATCTTCTAAAGTCTGAATGGTCCTTTTTGCTTGACCATCTATCTGAGGAAGAAAGGTTATACTAAGATGAACTTGGGAAACAAAAACCTTTTGGAATGCTTTTCAGAAGTAAGAGGTAAACTAAGTACCTCTATCTAAGATAATAGATAACAGAACACCGTGCAATATGACAAACTCTCTGATGTAGAGCTTGGCGTAATCCTCGACTGAATAAAAGGTATGGACTGGAAGAAAATGAGCTGATTTGGTCATTCTATCCATAATGACCCAAACTGAATCATGATGATGACGGGTACGAGGCAAACCCATCACGAAGTCCATGTTCATAACTTCCCACTTCTAAGTAGGAATACTAAACTCCTACATGGACCCACGAGGCTTCTGATGCTCTATCTTAACCTGCTGACATATAAAGCACTTAGCTACAAAATTTGCAATATCTCTCTTCATCCTACTCCACCAATAGATTTCCTGCAAGTCGCGGTACATCTTTGTGGCCCCTGGATGAATAGAGTAGCGTGCACCATGCGCTTCTGTAAGAATTCACTGCCTTAAGTCATCTACACCTGGAACATAGAAATGACCCTGACAATGTAGAACACTATCTCCCCCTTGGGAGAAAACCTCTACTTTCTGATCCTTGACTGACTCTTTCAACTTGACTAGGCTAGGATCCCTACCTTGCTTTTCTTTCACCTCAAAAACTAAAGATGATTCTGAACTATTCTGAACCCATATGTCACCCTCCTCTGTATCAACTAAGTGAACGCCTAGTCTATCAAGCTGATGGAATTCCTGAGCTAACTTCTTCTTACTGTCTTCAACATAAGCAACACTACCCATAGACAGTCTACGAAGAGCGTCGACCACTATATTGGTCTTGCTCGGATGATAAAGAATACTCATGTCATAATATTTCAAGAGCTCTAACCACCTTCTCTAACAAAAATTTAGATCTTTCTGAGAAAAGACATACTGAAAGATCTTATGATCTGTGAATACACCTACATGAACACCATATAGATAATGCCTCCAAATCTTCAAAGCAAATACTACGGCTGCTAACTCAAGATCATGTGTAGGATAATTCATCTCATGGGGCTTAAGCTGTCTGGAGGCGTAGGCTATGACCTTACCATGCTACATGAGGACACAACCCAAACCTACTTTAGATGCATCACAGTACACTACGAACCCATCTGAACCATCTGGAAGAGCTAGAACTGGAATTGAGGTGAGTCGAGTCTTCAACTCTTGAAAACACTTCTCGCAAGGATCTGACCACTGAAACTTGACTTTCTTCTGAGTGAATCTGGACATAAGGGATGCAATAGATGAAAATCCCTCAACAAACCATCTGTACTAGCCAACCAAACCCAAAAAACTCCTGATGTTTGATGGAGAGACAGGTCTGAAATAGTTTCTTACCGCTTCGGTCTTTTGAGGATCTACTCTAATGCCATCACCGAAAATAATATGATCAAGAAATGCTACTGACCTTAGCCAAAACTCATACTTACTGAATTTGGTGAACAACTGATGATCTCTGAGAGTCTGAAGTACAATTTTGAGATGGTCACTGCGAGAATAGACCAGAATATCATCTACTATGACAAACATGTCCAAGTATTGCTTGAACACACGGTTTATCAAGTCCATGAAAGCTGCTGGGGCATTGGTAAGACTAAAGGACATGACTAAGAATTTGAAGTGACCATACCGAGTACAAAAAGCTATCTTCAAAATGTCACATTCTCTGACCCTAAGCTGATGATAGCAGGATCTGAGCTCTATCTTAGAAAAATAATTGGCACCCTGAAGTTGGTCAAACAAGTCATTGATTCGGGGAAGCGGATACTTGTTCTTGACCGTGACTTTATTGAGTTGACGTAATTAATACACATTCTAAGAGAATCGTCTTTCTTTCGCACGAATAAGACTGGTGCCCCCCAAGAGGACACAATGGGCCTGATGAATCCCTTATCTAAGAGATCATTCAACTGCTCTTTCAGTTCTCTGAGTTCTGTTGGTGCCATTCTATATGGCAGAATAGATTTAAGCTGAGTATCTGGAAGAAGATCAATGCCGAATTCTATTTCCCTTTTGGGAGGAATTCCTGAAAGATCTTCGAGAAAGAGATCTGAATATTCATTCACTACTGAGACTGATTCAAGACTGGGAGTTTCAGAACTAGTGTCCTTAAAACAAATAAGATGATAGACACTTCCCTTAGATATCATTTTCCGTGCCCGAAGGTAGGAACCAAGCTGACCTCTGAAAGCGGATACACTACCCTTCCACTCTAGGATGTGTTTATTCGAAAACTGAAACTGGACTATTCTATTTCTGCAGTCAATTGTGGCATAGAAGGAATGAAATCAATATATGCCGAGAATGACATCAAAATCAGCTATCTCTAATTCCGCTAAGTCTACTGAAGTGACTTTCTAAAATATCATAATTGGGCAGTTCCTGTATCCTGCCGGGCTATGATGGTTTTACCCACTGGGGTAGAAACTAAAAAGGGCTCTGCTAGAATTTCGGGACTCTCCAAAATCGCCTGCTATATAAGGAGTAATAAAAGACAAAGAAGCACCTAGATCTAGAAAAGCGTAAACATGCACATGAAAGATCTGTAACATACCAGATTAGGAGAATTTTCCTAATCTTGTTGGGACTGAAGAGCATAGAGTCTGTTTTAGGTGTTGCCTACTAGTAGCGCTGGAGGTGGTACCCTGCTGATTCGGGCGATCGGACTGAGATGAGAAGCGGAGATGACTCTAATAACCTGACTGAGGACAATCTCTAACTTTGTGGCTTGGCTTGCCATATCCAAAACAGACATTGCTACCAGCTCTGCAAGCATCCTTGTGGTTTTTACCACAAGTCTGACAAAGGGGATTAGTTCCGGCATTACTGATACTCCCCTAAGACTTAGAGCCTGGCGCCTATCTCTACCACCATCCCTGAACTTAGAAACTAGAGCACTAGCTAAAGAAGGAGTTGGAACTAATGACTTAGGATAAAACTGAGGACTGTTTCCTCTTTCTGATTTAGGCTGAGCAAAGTTGAAACTACCTGCCCTTGATCTCTTATTCTGCTTCTCCCTCATCTTAATCTTTTAATCTTATATCTGCTGAGCATGAGTCATAAGTCTAGCTAAAGTCATGTCATTATTCAGCATGGCGAATCTGCACTTATTAACCATGCTATTATTTACCCCTGAAACGAACTTACTCATCTTAGCCCTGTTGTCTGTAACCACATGAGGGGCATATCTGGCTAATTGAGTAAACTTAAAAGAATACTCTTTCACCATCATGTCGCCCTGCCTGAGGTTGATGGATTCTAGCACCTTAGCTTCTTAAGCTCTTGGGGAAAGAATCTGTCCAAGAATGCAGTGACAAATTCCTCCCACTTTATAGGACCTGCATCATCCGACCTCTCTGACTCCTACTGTTTGAACCAAGTATTAGCCATATCCTACAACTGATATGCAGCTAGCTCAGCACTCTCAATAGTAGTCACCCCCATGATGTTTGTCACCTTCTGAACCTGATCAACGAATTCCTGAGGGTCCTCATCTGTCTTAAACCCGAGAAAGGATGGAAGGTTCATTTGGGTGAAGTTTTAAATCCTGGCTGCAGCTGAATTGGCCACTGGGTTGATGGGAATGATAGCTAGTCATTCATTTTGAGTAGCAACTGATTGAGCAAGAGTAGTGAATGCGGCCCTAAACTCCGCATGAGAAACATGTCCGTGCAAGGGATCTTCTTGGACTGGCTGGGTTCTTCTCTTGGAAGGCATGTTCTGAAATAAAGAGAAGAAGCAGATTAGACTGACAGATAGACTTGAGATTATGCTCACTGGTATGACATAAATACTGAAAAAAGGGAAACTATTCCTAAAACATCTTATAGCCTCTTGTACATAAATGTGGTGCACAACACACCCATGCACAAAACTCTACTAGATGCAGCTTTCAGACTTTCTAGGACACTATTAAACCTTAGGCTCTGATACCAAGTTTGTAACGCTCCGACTCTGGTACCCAGAATGTTACATGATGCTCATAACCCCGAAGGACCACAAGCTAACTCATGACTGCTATTTGTATCTATATACTGCATACATACTGTATAATGCAGAAATATGAACTAAAAGACCATAAGGTTCAACAATGAGATATAATATCTGATAAAAATATAATATCTGGGTAGGGTATGAAAGATAGATGGGGGATGAAATAAGATCTTATGTTCAAAACTGTAACATAAGATCTGATAAATTATAACATATGGATGGGGTATGAAATACCCAAAACAAAATTTAAATAAGCTATCTGAATATATTGTAGTCGGAAAAGCCTCTAAACATGACTTTCTGAATAAGGAGTTGATGGTACATGTCCCCAACTAACTCCAACTAATAAATTAATTAATTAGATAATACAATGATGATCGTGTCCTCAAAAGATGAGGACTCATTTCTAACTCTGACTGCTGGGACTGGAATCTACTGATGCTCGGGAACTCGTGTCTCTGAACCTATGGTATAAGACACCATAGCGCAAATGCGTCAGTACTTTGAATGTACTGGTATGTATGTGAGGTAAGCTAAATTCATGGGGTTCATATGCATGAACAATACTGGCTAACTGACTAATATGAACATGAGAATACATGCATACATACATAGTAACTATATCTGAAATCGTGATTACATGAATTTACTGCTAACTAACATGACTAATGACTAAGTGTTGATAACTGATATAATTGATAACAGGAGTGACTGTATCTGATAGTCATGAATCTGATGGAACTAGCTGAGTTCTATAATGTATTTGAATTGACTGTATCTGACAGTCTTAAGATTTGAAGAACTATCTGAGTTTTATTACTGAGACTGAATGATTGTATCTAACAATCTTGATTTTGTAACATGAAACTGTGGGAAGTAATCATCTAACCGACATGCCCCTAATATGCCATTATGGCTGAGTTGGGGTCCAATCTGTAACCCCAATTGGAAAGGTGTTAATGCCGCGCCACCAGTAAGGACAAGTTGTGGGTGACCCTTATCTGATAGTGTTCCCTAAAAGAGAATGGTAGGACCCTCATCTCACAGTGTTTATCCACCTCATCAACCCTCATCGGACTATGTTAATATCTCAACCTATGCTGGCTACATAGTTCTGGAACGCAAGGATGATTTCTAAGAATCACACCCTCATTTGACAGTGTGTGTCCCTATTCTTGGGTTCACTCGGTGATAATTCCTACTCCCATCTTATTTGACTCTGAACATGATTAATTGAACTATACATCAACTGGGTTTACTAAATTCTGTGACTGGCAGAATATTATTGATATCTGATAACAGACTGAGTTCATGGGATTACCGAGGTTACTAAATTACTGAGCTTTCCTGAGTCACATGACTAACTGAGTTTTATGGATCATGGCTTGACTGAGGATATCGTGAAAACATGACATGGCTTTAAGCACACAACTAATCTTTCAGGTACAAGTACCCCCAGGACACGATGGAAAGAAACTGACAAACCATGACTTTCTTGAATACATGACCAACATCAACAATCCATAATATAATAAGTTAGGGATTTCATGAAGTACATGGTTATCATAATCTTGTACATGAATGGGAATACATATCAACATACCAATATTTCATCAACTAGTCCCCTAAGTAATCCTTCAAACATTCATAATGCACAATAATATCATAGAAGTCATTTTGATAATAAAGGTAAAGCATGCATTTATCATTTGGATCACAATTTAGCTATAAGGCATAATTTATATCCCTTTTTGGCATTTTATCAAACACCTTACATGCACAACTTAAGGCATAGGTGAAATCATCAAATTTCACAAATCATAAACCACCAAATTTATGGATTTCAATTTATATGCTAACGTAGTTTCATAATTTCACATAAAGATCCCAACTTGGGAATCAAACAACAACCATCACATAAACTTGAACAACCCACAACATAATAACATGATTCATAATTTAAATAGGGTTCTTGAGCTTTATGGATGAAAGAAATCCATAAATCAACATAACGCATACCTTAGTTCGTGATCCAAGAAGATTGACGGAGAAACTTCTTGAATTTGAATACCCCAATTGGAACCTAGCTTGTTCTTGAGAATTTTTTAAGAAACAAAGTATATTTTGCTTCAATTGGGGCTAAATCTCACATTTGGGAGCTTATATATGGGTGGAAAAGGACTATTTTGCCGTTAAAACGATCCAAAAATAGAGTGTTTACGTCACTTGGGCCATAAGATATGTGGTGCACACCTTATTGCGTAATCTAGGTTGTGCGGCGCACACCTTAGCGCACACATTAGGTTGTGCGTCGCACACCTTATGTTAGATGACGCACTCCACTTTGCAAAGCCATAAGTTCTTGCTCGAGTGTCAGATTTTGGTAAAATTGGTATCATTTGAAAGCTAATTCAATTCTCTACAATTTGGTGGGTCTAAACCTGCCAAAATACCACATATACATTAAGTTATGCTTGTTCAAAGATGACCCTTGCGAAATCAAATATTAAAACTTGATGGATTCGAAAGCTCTTAGCTTGCCTTACTCTAAGTGACTCTTATGAACACACTTAACACATCATAAGCGCTCTTCTCACTAGGATACTCATTGTAAGTTATGTACTCAAATATGAATCACAAGATAGGGGGTTTCATACGTAGGAACAATGGTTCATTTTTAGCTTAGTAATATATGGGGTATTACAAATACTGATTGAGAACTATCAACTAAATAAGTCATATTGGGTTGCATCATCTAGTGATGATCTTAGAAATCAACTTGCAAAGAATTATACAGTAAGAGATCAGCCTAAACTCACTAACTCTTGAAGCATTCAGAATTTTTGGAATAAAAGTAATTGTGGTGTAATTGATGGTCTGAAACATGTTCCTAGTCATAGAAAATTCAAGTACAATTGTAGTGACATCCTCACCAATCACTGGCCAAGCTTTCTTAAAGAACACAACATTATAGCCATCACATCCCGGTGCTTTTGCATCATTAATACCCTTAAGTACCATGATCACCTCTTCTCGAGTTACTAGTGCTATCAGTTATTGTTGTTGCTGCCAGTCCCAACAGGTACCTTTCCTCATAACTAGAAGATTTACTGCAGGTATTTATACAACAGATGTACCCAATAACTCCTTATAGAAGTGAATAATCTCCTAAACGATACCATCTGAGGATTGAATAGCAACATCATGCTTATTAACTAAGATACTTATAGTCCTCTGGATAATCCTGCTCTTCATCTTGCAATAACAATAAGCACTATTAGAATCACCAAGTTTAAGACACTAAACCTTGGACTTCTGTCTTAGAATGCTCTCCTCTATATTACTCCATGTCTCAAGGTTATGTTTAAGCTCAGTTTGTTGTTGGAATAGAGTCTTGTATTGATGATGATCTCTCATTTGTACTTGTATATTGGGCAGCTATTCTCTACACTTCGTAATTTTTTCAGACACTTGTTTAAACTCTTGACAATTCAATGCCTTCAACCCCTTCTTGATATGCTTGAGTCATAACCATACTTACCTCATAGTTGATCCACTGGTATTTGTCATCCAATCACCCTCAATGATACTTGTAAAAGTTGAATAATGGAAATAAAAGAGGCCTAGCCCCTCTGGGTTTGTCATTTGCTAAATTGATACTGAGTGGTGAATGATTGGAGCAGGCTGGATCAAGAATATTCACTTACAAAACGGGAAACATCTATTCCCTATTCCCTAGAGCTAATCAATTCTACTGAATACATGACCATTGCTCCAAGTAAACTATCTTCCAGTCGCTTTTAAAGTAGTCATGCTAGTGTCTAAAATGAAATCATTAAAGTCCCTTACCTTCTCGACTTGCACTGTGCTGTCATTCCACCTTCTTCATCAGTTAACATAGTGTTAAAATCTCTCATGGCTAACCAAGTCCCTTGAAGATTTGAATGTATATATCAAAGCTCTTGCCAAAGTTTTGTCCTATAATAGTGGTATTCAACCCATAAATGAGTGAAAACTGAAAATTTCATTCCATTCTATATAAGTTTATTTCACCATGAATGTACTATTCAAAAGTTCTAAGTATGTGATAGTTCACCAAATTAGGATCCCACATGACCAAAATTCTTCCTTTATTACTGTAAGCGAGATTGTGATACCATTTTCACTCTCTAGTTATCTTTGGGACAATGCTTTGAATTTTTTGCTCTTTAAGTTTATGTTCTAACACTGCTAATAACACAACTTTATTTGTATTAAAAAACACCTTGAGCTCATTTTTCTTATAGCTTTCATTCAGTCTGCGTATATTCCAGGTGATCAACTACATGGTAAAAGTTGTAAAACCTCTTCAACTACCTCACCATCACCTTATTGCCTTCGAACCTTACTAGTGTCAGGTAGAGATGTACCAAATATCTCTAAAGCTTGAAAAATATTAGTAGTAGGAATCATAGCATTATCGTTATATGGCAAATTTATATCTACCTTTTCATTTCCCTTTAAGTGGTTAGCAGCACTACTTTGGGTGGTAGTTCATCATGCCTACTCTGAACGCCCTCTGCCTTCCTCAACCAGTGTTTTTGCAGAGCATGCCCTTTAGTTGGTCGGTACTCTATATTATTTTGCTCTTTAGTTGGTATTTGTGGCACTACATTTTCTTATTGGCCTATATTATCAACTTTCTTGAACGGTAGTGGTTTAGGTACATGACACGAATGCCCAATCTGGTGACACTCTAAACAATATTCAGGTTCTCAATCATATTCTATACCTTGCTCAAAAACTCTACCATTAGGATCCATGACTCTAATAACATGAGGTAGTAGTTTAGTAACATCCATCTTCAAAAGTAACCTAGCATAAGAAATCCTTTCAGCCTGAGTAGTACATGCATTAGCATACAAAGGAATACCCAAACCGCTCCCAATTCTGCTTAAGGCATCTATGCTTCATCAATTCAAAGGTAAATTAGGTAATTGAACCTAAAAAGGTATTGTTTGGAGCATTTCTTTGTTAAAATCAAAGTTTTTTGCCCATACTTTGAGGATAACAGGTCTACTTCCCATGGTGTAAGGCCTTGAGTACATCACTTTATCCCCATCTTCCATGAAACTGAGCTTAACCACAGTATCCATCATTGTGATAGTATACTTTGGGTTTTGCTGCAAAATTCCAATTACTTACAATAAACCTCTCCACTGCTCCAATACTTGGAGATTCTCCTACCATATACAATATAATAGCTTATTTCCACTTGAGAGTCTCCGAACTACTGTCTCCCCATCTATGATCACAAGTTCAACATGGCTAAGTGACATACCTCTCACAGCAAGTTTGTTACCATTAAATTGGGTATTCCATTTTTTTCTTCTCAATTAGTAGGTTAAGATCCAACTTTTTCTGAGCCGGAATCCCTGTTCTATTCCTCACTATTTCCGATACATCCTGGGTTCTTCCTCCCACTTTATTGTCAATCAATTGTTGGGGACCAAAAGTAGTGGCGCTATTGTTGACCAAATAAGGGTTTGCCATCGAGGTTACAACAATAGACTAAATCAATGGATGGATCTTACCAAGAACTTCTGCTAAGTTTCCACCTGCAGCTCCAATTAGGGTTTCAAAGCTGGCCATTCCTCAACACACAAAAATAAAGCCTCCATTAATGCTATAGCTTTTTGAGCACCTCACTCTTCCTAATATTATTCAACAACATATTTTATACAACAATGATACACATATACAATACTTTATATTACAATGATATCATTTTTATACACATCTTATACAAGCTATAGCTGTAATAATTATTTAGATATATGTTCTAAATAATAATTATATAGTTTTTATACATATCATATACAATTTCTATATAAATATGTACAAATACATATTTTATATAATAATTATACAATTTCTATACACGTTCTAAACATCCTTTAGCTGAAATTAAAGAAAAAAAAAGAATCATTAGCAACAACAACAAAAAACAAGAAGAAAAGCAGATATGAATATTCGTTACACGATCTGAAATTCTGAACATGAAATTTGTTAATTTAATTAGTTGTGAAATGTGCAACCAACATTTCTTTTTATTAAAGTGAATCGCCATAGCCCACAAACCACCAAACAAATATAATAGAAAAAGAAAGAAAAAAATCATGGAGAAAGATGATGAAGCCCCAAGGTGAAAGATAAATGAAAAAATGCGCTATAAATATGGAGAAATTAAATTTCATGTAACATAATGTGCAGATAAATGAGGAATATCTTGTATCACAGTAGAGAAGAAAGCTTTTTGGAAAGAAAAAATAGAAAGGGAACAATAAAGAAGAAAAGCTTTTTGGGAAAATATTCTCTTACTAGATTTTGGCTTAGGGGACCGTAGTTAAGTCATCTTTGTTGATGGCAATACATTGGAATAATTTTGACCGAAGGGCTATGTTATGTCTAATAATCCAAACTGTGGCTATTAATTTTGAAAAGGGCCAGCCCATGGCGCTATTACTCAAATGTACAACCGAACTTATTTGTAGCCAACAAAATGAGAGCCCAAATGCAACAATGCTGATGGGCCTACCGGTTTTAGGAACGTGTGTATGACACGCCCAATCTTATGAGACTTGCGATATCTCCATTTCCTCGCCCCAAAACCCGAAATCTCCCATTTTGTCCGACAACCATCTCGCCGGGGACTAAAAATGTTCAGTCGCCTCGCTGTCCAACGCGTTAACGAGATCCGTACCGCCTTCCGCCGAACTACTCAGGTCTAATAATCCTCATTACTATATTCGGATTGGTATTTATTTGTTTCCTTAAGTAAATATCTCTTCCGTGTTTACAGGCATCGCGATCTTTTTCTACTGCACTCAACTATGTGAGTTGTTATCTAATTTGCAAATTTCGGAGTACTCAGTTTAGATTTTGAAAATTGAGTATTTGATTGTGTGTTTATTTTTGGATTTTGTACTGTATGTAGCACATTGATACACCGGACAACAATCCGGACCTTCCTTGGGAGTTTAACGATGCAAACAAAGCAAAGGTAGGTTCTAGGTTTGCATTGCTTATTATTATCCTTCAGAGTACCAAAAATGTACTTAGTTTTTATATGATTTGTAACATTTCTTAAAATTTCCGTTGTTTCATTCCAAATACATCAAAAGTTTGAATATTCGCTATTTATGTTCTCTTTTTTTCTTATATTGTGTGCGTGGAAGAGCTAGAGGCGAAACTAGGATTTGGAGCTCATAGGTAAGTTGAGTTCTGGATAAGTTATTTATATATACAGAGTTAGTGGATTCTTAAACACAAATTCAGGATCTGAGCCAAAGCCTTCTGGGTTCTAGCAAACCTATAGACGTACTTGTAGCTCAGCTCAAGAGCTGTTGCTATCTGGAAATGTTCAATGTATTATGGCGGTTATTTATAAAAATAAAAGAAAATTCAGTGTGTTATGGTGGAGCAATGATTTATGGCTTCTCCTATAGGATAGGTTTCAAACTTTCTTGAATCAGAATATGCTTTCTTTTTATGCTATGATATGTATCTACTGTACATTATATGTGTACTAGTATCTGTATAAGCTATTTACGCTCCTATCCAGGTTTTAACTCTCTGAACTTGGTTGAAAGATTGAATCTAGATTGACGCAATTTTTGAGTTTGGCTGTGAAATGAATAGCAGCACTTTGAAATGATTTACCTGAGACCGTAAATTCAATTTACATTCGTATGGGAAGATTATCTAATTGAGCATTTGAGGCTTAGTTTCTCATTTGAAAATGAATGGGAGAAAAATTATTTTCTTAACAGAATCTAATAGTCAAGCTGACCTTGCATATCCAACTAAAATAAAAAGCTGGAGAGGAAAATAGCGAAGAGAGACAATCACAAATAAGATGAAAATACCATCAAAGATTGTAGGTGATTAATGTTGTTGTTCAAGGTGCATCAGATTCCCTGTTTGTTGCTTTGGCCTATTTTTGTCATGCTATTCAGTAGCAGTGCTGATGTATTGACTCGAAAATTGCAAATGTCAGGAATATTAACTTCCGTTGCATTCTTCAGTAGAGGTCATAACTTAATTTTCAGAATTTACTAACAAAAAAAGTATAACATGGAACTTCCTGCATACAACACCAACAACAACATACCCAGTATATTTCCACGAAGTGGGGACTTCCTGCATCATGGAGATTTTTGAAATGGCTTTTGAATGTTGATTAGCTTCAATAATTCAATTCCAGAGGATTACCATAGTAGTGTACTTAAATGTGTCTATTTAATTGATAGTTCTTCCTTAAAATTGCTTATCTTCTATCTTGAATCCTACTTAATCCTCCCATGCAATGCACAGGTGAAGGAGATATTGTCTTTCTATCCATCCAACTATAAACAATCTGCAGTGATTCCTTTGTTGGATCTTGCACAGCAGCAACATGGAGGGTGGCTACCTGTTTCGGCAATGAATGCAGTATGTTGACACTGTTCAGATTGATTCTTATGTTTCACATTATTATAAAGTTCGTTATCTAAGGATCAGCATTTTTAACGGTTACCACTATCGAAATTGAAATTATTTGGTGCACTTTACTATTAATAGCATTTGATTGCTCGAACCAATTCACCTTCAGTGCTCGCCATAATTGTATTTATGCTATCTGTCATATGTGTATTAACTTGATATTTGTATTACTCCCTTACGCTTGTTTCCTTTGTATACCCCCAAAGTAAGCACACTGCAATTTGCCGTTCCTTAATCAGGGGTTATTTGTTCTATGATTTTTCAGCCCATGTCTAAACTGGCATTCAAAAGTATCTAATCTAGTCTTCTAAATGTTAAAGGTGGCTAAGATTGTTGAAGTCACCCCAATTCGTGTATATGAGGTTGCAACTTTCTACACGATGTTCAACAGGACAAAAGTGAGTAGTTTGTCTTGAGCTTTGGCTCGTGCAAGTGCAGGAACATTAGAACCAGTTTTTACTTAACATAGCTTACTCAGTTTCTTGTCCATTTAGGTTGGCAAATACCACCTTCTGGTTTGTGGCACAACACCTTGTATGATCCGTGGTTCCAGAGATATCGAAGAAGCTATACTGAAGCACCTTGGTGTAAAGCGCAATGGTCAGTGTTTTGTGGAGATCTTTCCAATTGTTTTGTTAGCTTTTCGAAGTCCTAATAATCCTGCTTGATTAGCAAAAGGTCTTAAAGAATCCGATTGCTGAAACATGTTACTTATTCTGGTTCATGACTTATTCGTGTATGCAGAAGTAACCAAGGATGGCTTATTTTCTGTTGGTGAGATGGAATGCATGGTGAGTTATTTTTCATACATCTTATCGATATTGACCTTGACTCTATTTGGTGGCCTGGACAGCATGTCCTTCCTGACAACTTTTGTGAACTATTATCGGCTCATTTTGCTTTCCAAACCTAAACTCTGATGTTGAGATTGGTGTTTTGTTATGCTTAACTGTTATGCAATAAATCGCATGACCATGCCTATGAGTTGTGACTGATAGTTACTTAATTAAGAAGTAGAAATTGGCTTATCTCTATTTTTTTTTTTTGATGAAGTAATTGTTATCCTATGTCTTATGTTGTAGTTCCTATTTTCTTATTTCATGTCGCCCTTATTTCACGTATTTCGTATTTCTCTGATTTCTATTTTACTATTTCTTAATCCTGATTTTATTATGTCATCCATTCACTTGTTTGCTATTCTTTATCTTGAGCCGGGGGTCTATCGGAAACAACCTCTCTACTTCGTCGGAGGTAGCGATATGGACTGCGTACATCTTACCCTCCCCAGACCCCACTTTGTGGGAATTCACTGGGTTTGTTGTTGTTGTTGTTGTTGTTGTTGATGAAGTAATTGTTATATTGACTGGCATCAAGAAGATGCTGAAAACAGTACAAAAAAAAAATTAGGGAAAGTTCCTATATACAAAAACCTACAGATATAACATTGAGCTATTTCCTTCAATGTGCAAAAAGTATGGCTGTTAAGCCAAAGACAAGGAACTAATGAAATTTACAAGAGGAATAACATCATTTGTAGGGGTTAAATTGCTCCAGCTGAAAAGAAACATCAAACACTTAAACTTCAGAGAAGAGTTAGGAGTTGAAATCCCATCAAAACATCTACGATTTCTTTCCAACCAGATACTCCAAAAAATGCATGTTGGTATCATTTGCCAGATCTTGATGGTTCTGTCAACTACCCAATGGTTCCAGCTTTCCATAGTTTCCTTCACATTCTGCGGCACTACCCAACTAACCCCAGAAAATGATAAGAACATGTTCCACAAATCAGATGCAACTGAGCAATGCAATAGTAAATGGTTGACTGTTTCTGAGCTATGTTGGCACATAAAACACCTATTTGCTAGTTGAAACTCTCTTCTGCAAAAAGGTTGTCTTGAGTTAGGATTGCTTCCCTGATGGCTGTCCATGTAAAGCACATGATTTTATTGGGGAGTTTAGTTCTCCAAATCAGCTTCCAAGGCCATTGTCCAGTCACTTCATTTTGAGCACACAATTTACTATAACCTGCCTTGACTGTGTAAGACCCCTCTTGAACTACCCCATCTTAGCTCCTCACTGGCCCAGGGATTTATTGTGCAGTCTTCTAAAATTCTTTAAAGATCAGAGATCTCCTCTAGTTCCCAATCTTGCAAGGTTCTTCTAAGGAGGAGGTTCCATGAGGTTCCGGCTCTATTTTGTACACCTGTAGAGTCGGGGTTCACAGCTAGTCGATAGAGGTTGGGGTGAGAGATCTTCAAAGGGTTGGTCGATAAGCCATTTTGTCATTCTAGAAACTCACTAAATTTCCATTTCCAACTGAAAATGAGACATCAAAGAAGAAATCATCTCTGAGCTTGCTTATGTGTTTCCAGGGTCCAACAACATGGGGAGCTGTGCCTGTGCTGGTGCTCCAGTGATTTTGTTTCCCGTACTTGGCAGTCACCACCCTTTTCCAAAAACTAGCAGGGTCTTGACCATATCTCCACCACTTCATAAGCAAGCTACTATTGTGTTTCGATATGTCTTTGATTCCCAAACCACCCAAGTTTTTTGGTTTGATAACCTGTGACCAGTCCACCAAATGAAATTTATGATCTTCACTGTTGCCTTTCCATAGGAACGTTCTCCTTACTTTATCAAGATGCTTCAGGACCTTAGATGGTATAGGAAAGAGAGACATGATGTAGGTAGGTATACTATCCAGAACACTTTTAATTAAAACCAACCTACCACCCATGGAGAGGTACTGCATCTGCCAAAAAGCTAATTGACACCGGAGATTTCTCAGCTTGCGGCCTTGTTTATAGTTGTTCTGATGATTAATGTATCTTGTAGATCCGTAATGCATGTGCACTCTTACTCGCTAGCAAGCCTACTTTAGTGGCATGTTGGAGGAAATTTTGATACTCCCTCCGTTTCAAAAAGAATGACCTAGTTTGACTTAGCACGGATTTTAAGAAAATAAAGAAGACTTTTGAATTTTGTGGTTCTAAAGTAAAGTTATGTCAAATGTACCACCACCACCAACAACAACATACCCAGTATATTCCCACCAAGTATGTCAAATGTACCAAAATGCCTTTTAATCTCGTGATCTTAAACATGCCACATGGAAAGTTGAAATTAAAGTATTGCTAAAAAAGGAAAGAGGTCATTCTTTTTTAAGCGGAGAAAGTTTTAAGATGAGGACTAAGTGCCGCTTCCAAAATCAGTTGCCTACCGCAGTCCACTGGCTCAATGAAAAGGATCTTCGATTACTCCTGTCTAAGTTCATATGCAGAGGCGGAGCCAAGATTTCAATTTTATTGGTTCTGGATTGTGGAATGATGATTTCAAGTTCTAATAATTGGGTTCTAAATCTAATATATATACATTTAGTAAATTTCCTAACACAAAAGCACTGCTTGAACAAAAGCTATGGGTTCGTTCGAACTTGCATCTGCACTTCTATCTCCATTCTTGTTCATGTGCCTGCATGCGTCATCACCTCATTGGACGAAGCTCAAGTGGTCCACCAAAGTGTTTTGACATGTTAAATTTGAACTGAAGTCAGACCTCATAATGGTCTGATGTTTCTGGTGCTAAACGAAGATTTAAGACAAACTTTTTTCTAATACATTGAATTTTTTTTTTTAAAATTACCAAGATGGTATAGTAATTACAACAAGCAACAAAAAAACCCCACCAAAGAAGCTATCAGGTAACCCCTCCTAACAAATTTAAAAACATCCTTAATTCTAGAAATATACAGGTTGGAATCGTTCTCCAAATCTGTCTCATGTTTCTAGGCATCCATTGTCTTTGCCAGAACTCCATTAAACTCTTGATCTTCAGAGGAATTACCCATGAAACATTAATCACGCAGCATTCCCTTGAGAATCTGCAGCGCAGAAACAATTTTTCCACTGATTCCAAATCTTCTTCACATAGATGGTATCTACTACTTACAGCGTAACCCCACTTCTGCAAGTTATTTCGAGTTAAACAAGCCTCCCAGGTGACAATCTTGCCAAAACAGGCTGCTCCCAACCTGATTTTCTCTGCATCCACTCATACATCCACGGTCCTTAGGTTACTTCAATTAGGTACTAGGCATATTACCCTTGGTCTACAACTACAAGGGCACGTTGGACTCTTGTTTAGTTTGGCAGGCAGGAATATATCCAGTGACGAGTATAATTCGTCAATGCGAGGTGGAAACTGGCCTCCTGGCAACCTATATGAATATATGATAACCCAGATAAATCTGCTGTTGTGAATTAGAACTCCAACATATATAGTCAGGCCTCTACAAGACAACTGCAAGTTTTTTTCACAACCAATTTTTTTATGTTCACATTTTACTTCTCTATAATATCAACAACCATAATTACAATGATATACTCTTTCTGAAGTGTTACCCCTCTACAAAAGGCCTTATCCAATATTCTATGTACTTGCTCCCTCTCTCCCAATTTATGCGGTGCAATTTCCTTTTTAGCATGTTCCAAAAAGAATGATGCATTTATATATTTAGAAGCAATTTAACTTTAGACTTCCATTTTACCCCTAATAAGATGATTTATAGCCACACAAATATATATGACTTGTTTTAGATGACAAGTTTCAAAAGTCAGTATTTTAAACTCCATCCTAGTCTAAGTGCATCACATAAATTGAGATGGAGGAAGTATTATTCTTTAATAACAAAAACGCAATCTGTTAAAAATATTTTCTTGGGAGACATAAGTAAATTTTGTTAGTTCCAATGAGAAATTTGGAACGTCAAAAACTCGTCAACTTGAAACATCAGATTCGACCAACCTGGAGGAATTTATTTTTTCAAATAGTTTGAAATTATGTGTTTAGAGTTTAAGTCCTTGTATGCAGAACTACTTATGGATTTTTATTAATATTGTATTAGATTTTTAACTAATGACATGAATATCTTTTAAAATTTTAAACTTAAGATCAGTTTTTTTTCTTTATAACATAAAAATTGAAAAAAACAATGATGTTTCAAATAATTTGTCTAAAACAATCAAGTAGATCTAAAGGTCAAATGATGTTTTAGCCATGTAATAGGCAATTAGTACAATAGGCAGAAAAATGTTTTCTTTTTTTGGGTGATTAGGTCCCTGTCAAATTGGGGCCACTAAAGTATTGAATTCATGGATTGCTGAGAGGATGCCTTTCTTGGTTGGATGGTTTTTAGATACATGAGAAGAGAAAGATGTGATAGGCAGGGAACAACCCGAAGTCAGAGAGCTCATCTTTACTGTTAATCAGCCAGTTTACTCTAATTGTGTTCTCCTATTTATGTTTATCATGGTGAAATCTGATTAGATTTTTATGATTACTAAAAAATACTTGAGGGCCGGTGGTGCATGGTTCGGAAGTCAAATGGATTTTGGTCCCATTTCTAAATGGGATTCTTTGTTAAATGGCTTCTTCAAGTCTACTTTTTAATTAAATAGACTACAACAAACAAACAAACAAACCCAGTGTATTCCCACATAGTGGGGTCTGAGGAGGGTAAAATGTACGCAATCCATACCACTACCTCCAGAGAAGTAGAAAGGTTGTTTCTGATAGACCCCCGGCTCAAGACAAAGAATAGTAAACAAATTCGTAATAAAGCATTAAACAAGATGGAATAACAAAAATAAAACATCCACAAAGTAATACCCTTATACTAACGAACCAAAGGCACCCCAACCCCATACCCTCCTACTAGCAGCTCCAACCTATAGACCTAGCCCCAAGACTGTCGGCCCGGCTACCCCAAAGCTCTCCTAACTACTGACTACTACCCACCCACCCACATGAACTAACCGTCTAACCTAATTCGTGTCCTCCATGCCTTCCTATCTAGGGTCATGTCCTCAATAAGCTGTAACTGCTCCATGTCACGTCTAATCACCTCCTCTCCAGTATTTCTTCGGCCTACCCCTACCCCGCCTGAAACCATCCAAAGTTAGCCTCTCACACCTACGAACTGGGGCATCCGTGCCCCTCCTCATCACATGTCCGAACCATCTCAACCGAACTTCCCGTATCTTGTCCTCCACCGAAGTCACTCCCACCTTCTCCCGGATTCCTAACCCTCATTCCTAACCCTATCACCTCTAGTAGGCCCACACATTCAACGCAACATCCGCATTTCCGCCATCTTCAATTTTTGAATGTGGGAGTTCTTGACTGGCCAACACTTCGCTCCATACAGCATGGTCGGACAGACTTCCACTTTGTAGAATTTGTCTTTAAGCTTGGGTTGCACCTTCCTATCACACAACACTCCCCAGGCGAGCCTCCACTTCATCCATCTTGCCCCAATACGATAGGAGACATCCTCATCACTCTCTCCATTCCCCTGTATCATGGACCCGAGATACTTAAAATTATCCCTCTTACAAACAATCTGGGAATCCAACCTTACTACCAGCTCGTTCTCTTGTCTCAAGTCATTAAACTTGCATTCCATATACTCTGTCTTGCTCCTACTCAACCTGAACCCTTTAGACTCAAAGGGTTTGCCTTCAAACCTCCAATTAATCATTCACACCCCCACGTGTCTCATCAATCAAAACTACCAAAGAATCACTAAATTCAAAAATGTATAGAGTGTCAAGAGTGGAAAAGACAGGACATCAACGATACTTACTACTTTTCCAGCATCAACTACATTCATGCAATTACTAGCTTTAATCAACTCATCACAAATGCTCCAAGTTTTTAACTTAAGCATGCTTAATGAACCATGTCTACCGAGGATGAAGAGGTTCAAAAGGTCTTGGCATACCAGGCTTAATTTCATCATGTGCTGAACGATAAGGCCGCTTGTTAACATAGTTATCCTGCAGAGGTCTTGGGATCTGAAATGTAAACTGGGGCATACTTACACCTTGTGCTACGTACTCTGGGTGTTCCTACAAGTAATTAAATAGACTACAAGTTTTTTTTTTTTTCAGGGAAATGACCCACTTTAGAAAATTTAAATTTATTTGTAATTTAAAATTTATTTACAAGTTTTAAAAGTTACAAATTAGTCCACAAATCACAGTATTTAAGCAAAACCCCTCCTACTAAAATCTTTTACATATTTTATAAATTAGCCCAAAACGTGATTTGTGATGGATAGATCTATTATTGATCTGATCGATGTATCGACAGATCGATTATCGATCCGACAGATCAGTTATCGATCTGACCGATATATGGACAGATTGATTATCGATCCGGCAGATCGATTACCGATCCGAGCAATATATGGAAAGATTGATTATCGATCCGATCGATATATGGACAAATCGATTATTCATCCTACCGATTACATATGTATACACAAACCTTTTTCCTTTTGAAAAAATAGACTAAAATTAAAAGAGAGTAGAAAACTTACACATTTGGGAGGAGACAAAACATTTGGAAATAAAATACTAGCTTCAAAAAGGAGAAAGTTGAAAAAACAATGAGTGTTTGGTAAGAATGGAGGAGAAAAAAGTAAAGATAGAAATGAAAAAGTAATTTGAAATTGAAAAAATGGGTTAGGGTTTTATGTTTTAAGTATATTTGTAAATAGCTCACATAGTTTTTAATATGTTATTATGGTTCAATTCTTCCTTAAAGTTGGTTTTTTATTTTGTTTTAAAATGAGAAAATGAAAGTAGGCCATTTTGCTAATTGGAAACTTGAACAGGCCTATTAGCCAAATTTTCTCTTTCTAAATTGGTGCTGACAAATAACCAATTCATAAACTTAAAATACTAGGATTTTCGTGTGGCAGGGTTTGAAAGTCCCTAACCTACACATCACAAGCTGCAGTTTTACTTCTACACCAAAGCCTTGGAGGCTAAATCTGACTAGATTAAGAGCCTGTTTGGATGGGCTTATACCTTATGGCTTATAAGCCAAAAGCCATAAGTTAGGATTTCTCACTTGTAGTTTGGCTTGTTATTTTGGCTTTAAAACAAGTGCTGAAAAGCATTTTTTACTTTTATTTTACTCAAAACACCACAAAACTGCTTAAAAGTTGTTTTGGCTTAAAACCATCTAAAATAATCTAATCCAAACAGGCAATAAGTCTGTTACATGTCAGAATGTCATTGTTGCCAATGCATAGAGGTCTGTCCAGCGGACCATGTTGAGATCTTAATTGGGTAGCTGAAGGGGGAGCTTGCTATTTGTTTGGAACCCTGAGAAAGTCGTGAAAATCATAAAGATATATGACACTCGAAGAAAAAGCATGGTAGGAAAGAAGAGATTGTTTTTGCCTCTATTTTTTGCTGACTTTTAATCTAGAAACCTGTTTTACTCTAGCTTAGGTCCTCTGAACCAATCTTGGTGAGGCATAAAATATGATTCTGGAATTGAAACAGTGAAACCTACTGTTAATGACAAGTTATGCTTGCCCATCAGAAGACAATTTTCACTAGTTATTTTCAATATGCTTAAAATTAATAATTCAATGGAGGTATAGTACAGAGAGCATGAAAAAGGATTAAAAAAAATTATAATTGCTGTTCAGATCCTGTGGAGATTTGTTCTCTATATGAGTGTGAGGATTTAACAGTTAGGCTTTAGCTATTATTGTTGTTAAATTACTGTGACATCCATCTTACTTCCATGCATTGGAGGCTCTTCAGCAAGAACCACTGATTACGTCATTAGGTGCTTATATTTGTTCCAGAATGTTGAACACCATTCGAGTCATAGCCTATTTAATATACAGCTATTTCAATATGACACCTCATTTTTGTGACAGGGGTGCTGTGTAAACGCTCCAATGATGACGGTGGCTGACTATTCCAATGGATCTGAAGGATATACTTACGATTATTATGTGAGTTAATACTTTAATCCTGTTTTGATCGCTAGATCTTCAATCTTGTAGTAATAAGTTTAGTATTTGGTGCTCAATCGCTCTCCCCTTCCTTTCTGCAGGAGGATATCACTCCAAAGAGAGCTGTAGAGATTGTTGAGGCATTCAGGAAAGGTGAAAAACCACTGGTAAGATCACCAAGTTGCATAGACTAATTTTATCATGCATAATAATATTACTTCATTGTTGATTGGCATGCTTTTTATGTTTCAGCGTGGCACTCAGAACCCAGGTCGTATCAATTGTGGACCAGAAGGAGGAAATACTACATTATTAGGTGAGCCTAAGGCTCCTCCTTGCCGGGATCTAGATGCTTGCTCTGCTGAATAAATTTGTTCTTGTTGTTCAGTTCTTAATAATGTAAAACAATGGATGGGGAGAGGCACCCATGCAGTAAATTACCTACTGCATTGAGTTTTAAAGATTGTTTTCTGTCAGTATGATTACAGGCGGAGGTGATTCGCGTTTATTTTTGTCTGTTAACTTGTACCAGATCTAGTGAGAATGCTTGTTTTGGGTCAGGATGCCATATTTTGCCTAAAATTAGTTTAGTACAGATTGGCTAGTATACAATTAGGAAGGTTGAATTTTAAGAAGTCAGTTGCTTTCCAATCATTACACTCTAATGCGGAAGTGAACTTGGAGCAATGGCAATGTTTTTCGGCGTTTTGGATATGAAAAGAGATTTTCTACTGAATAAATAAATTCAAATTGAAATTCCAAGCTAAATTTTCTTATTTTCCATTTCACTTTTGACTATATTTAGATTTTATGTAGTTGTTTTACTTTGAAAAATTGGAGACGAAGTTGCTATTCTGATTCTTTGTTATTGTGTTTCCGCTTTTGCTCGTTGGTCAAAAGGCGGGGGCGGGCATGCTTAAGCTTCATGGATCTTTAATTTTTAAATTTATACTTTAATAAAATAGTATGACAACACAAAAAAAATAGTAAGTACATTGAAAGTTCAATAAAATTAAACAAACTTGTATAAACAATTGACATGTGTGTTAGCTATTTTTGAAACTCGTATAAACAAATGACAAGTAACTATTTTTTAAATATTACTAGCATATTTTTACGAGTATAAACAATTTACTACTAGTGTAAGAGTTACAATTAAGTGTTAGCTATTTTTGAAATTTTGACCCTTTTTTCATTTTATTCCTAGTACTAATTATTTTTGAGAAAAATAACCATCGATTGATTAGGATGAAAAGCCTAAATATAAAGAGTACAAACAAATAATATTATGATTGTTTAGATTGGCTCAATTTTATAAATATTTACTCCCTCCATCTCATTTTATGTAAAACATTTTACTTTTTAGTTCTTCTAAAAAAGTGTTAATTTGCTATATATTAAAAAAAATGAACTTTATAATTCTTTTTTTATCCTTAATAAAATGATTTGCAACCATACAAATGTTCAAGGATTATTTTTACACGAGGAAATTACACTGGATGGGCTACATAGTGGGCGACTTTGTGTTTTTGTCCCTCATACGAAAAGTCATTACAGATTAACCTTCCTTCCTTTTTATATATAGAAAATGTATATTTTTGTCCCTCTATATCTCAAATATCTTTATTCCTTTCATGTTCATTTGTCTCTCAATTTTATTTTATTTTACTGGTTCTTGATTTTTATTTTTTCTTTTATCTTTTTTTCTTCCTTATTTTAATTCATTTGTCTCAATCTTTATTTTTCTTTTATGTTTCGTTTTTTCTTCTTCTTTTTTCTTAATTTCTCAAACATTATTTATTTTTCATTTCTCTTTTCTTAATTCATTTGTCCAACCTTATTTTTCTTTTTTCTTTTTTCGTTTCTAATTTTTTTCATTTTTATATGGTGGATAAGATAGGCATAACCAAAACTCTGCCTAAATTCTAAAACTGTTGAGAACAGGCTTTCTAAGGAAAACTCGAGACTCTTTAGAATTGTAAATTTCTAGTTACCACACGCATTTGGTGTGCTTGACTTTCTTCAAAATTCTTTTTTAACCAAGTCTTCAAATGACACTGTTTGGGGTATTCTAATTGAACAATGATGTATTAGCTGTTAATACATAATTAACTAAATCAAAGTGTTCCCAATCTTTCTTATTTAGACTTTTTGTTCAACGGCTGAATCCAAAGGCGTATAGAGCGCAACCCTTATCGCAAATCCGAATAGCATTATAGAAAGCAAGGTTCAGAAATCAGTCAACGAAGTTCTTCACTTCATTTCTTTCTCTTTTTCCAGTTCCATGGCGAACGAGCCGTGAGCGAACGAAATCCCTGTATTCAATAAAAGAGGATCGAGTATGAGCCGTCGAGCGAACAAAGTATGTGATCAAAGGCACATACATGAAACTTAGAGATCCTGTTTTATTTTAATTTTAGTTTCTGCGCTTTCTTTTTCTAAACTTTTATTTTTTCTTTTTTTAAATTCTTTTTTTCTTTTTTCTTTTTTCTTTTTTCTTTTTTCTTTTTTCTTTTTTCTTTTTTCTTTTCTCTTAATCTTTATTTTTTTCTTTTTTCTCGATCTTTATTTTCTTTTCCTTCTCTTTTTCCTTTTTCTCAACTTCTATTATGTTTTGCTAATGAACAGAAAGTTGAATATTCCGCAAAAAGAATCTTTTTCTTTGACATCAAAATAAACTTAAGGGCGTGACTTGTCATTTGGAAGTCCTTTGGGATAAGTCTTGTCTAGATATAAGGCACAATATGGTAGTGTCAAGTCTTGCTCGTAGGGCATAACTTGTTGTTTGAAAATCCTCAAACTAAGTCTTGCCTCTAAGGCAAGAGTTATAGAGTATCTCATAAATTAAGACATAATAAAGTAGTGTTAATTCTTGCCCATAGGGGAGAAACTTATTTTTTGGGAGGGTCTTGGGCTAAGTCTAGTTTTAGAGGCAAGACTTATAAAGCATCTCATAAATCAAGACACAATGTGGTAGTGTCAACTTTTGGCCATGGGGCCATAACTTCTTCTTTGAAAGTCTTTGGTTTAAGTCTTATCTCTAGGGGAAGAGTTATAGAACATCTCATAAATCAAGTCAAAATGTGATAGTTTCAACTCTTATATATGGGGCGTAACTTCTTGTTTGAAAGTCCTTGGGCTAAGTCTTGCCTCTAGGGCTAGAGTGATAGAACATCTCATAAATCAAGACACAATGTGGTAGTGCCAACTCTTGCCCATGGGGTAACTTGTTGTTTGAAAGTCCTCGGATTAAGTCTTATCTTTAAGGCAAGAGTTATAAAACATCTCATAAATCAAGACACAATGTGGTAATTTCAACTCTTGCCCATGGAGCGTAACTTGATGTTTGAATCTTTGGGCTAAGTCTTGCTTCTAAAGCAAGAGTTGTAGAGCATTTCGTATATCAAGACACAATGTGATAGTGTCAACCCTTACCCATGGGGCGTAACTTATTGTTTGAAAGTTATTGGGCTAAGTCTTACCTCTAAAGCAAGAGTTATAGAACATCTCACAAATTAAGACTCAATGTGGTAGTATCAACTTTTGCCCATGTGGAATAACTTGCCTTGAGCTAAGTCTTTCCTCTAAGGCAAGAGTTATAGAACATCTCATAAATCAAAATACAATATGGTAGTGTAACATCTCATAAATCAAAATACAATATGGTAGTGTCAACTCTTGCCCATGGGACGTAACATATTGTTTGAAAGTCATTGGTCTAAGTCTTGCCTCTAAGGCAAAAGTCGTAGAGCATCTCACAAATCAAGACACAATGTGATATAGTGCCAATTTTTGCTCATGGAGCATAACTTTTTGTTTGAAAGTCATTGAACTAAGTCTTATCTCTAAGGTAAGAGTTATAGAGCCTCACATAAGTCAAAACACAATGTGATAGTGTCAACTCTTGTCCATGGGACGTAACTTGTTGTTTGAAAGTCTTTGGGTTACGTCTTGTCTCTAAGAAGAGTAACAGAACATCTCATAAATTAAGATACAATGTTGTAGTGCCAACTCTTCTCCATGGGGCGTTACTTATTGTTTAGAAAGAATTGAATAAAAGAAAAGAAAAGAAAAGAAAAAGGTTACGGGAAAAGAAAAAAATAAAGAAAAAATAAAGGTTAATGAAATTAAAAATAATAATAAAAATAATAAAAATCAAAGAAATGAAAAAGAAAAAAGAAAAAAGAAAAAAATAGAAGTTATCTGGCGATTTTGCTAGGGATTTTTAAAAATTTGAGCTTATTTTTTGAGTTGTATCGGCTTACTTTGACACTATAGGTGTACAAATATTTTGTTTGTGCTATTGTTGTGTTATTATTTTATCATTATTGGATGTGTATGTGCTGCGTGTTTACAATTTTCTCTTATGTGTTACCGCTTCATATCTGGCATCATATGCATTACTCCGAGTCAATTTTTTTCGCAATAATTTTCGAAGTACACGTTGTGCATACAAACTCTAGTTGAGTCACTCTTATTTTAGGAGGTGGAGCCGTCGAACGTATCGTGTAGGTGGAAAGCTGTCGCAACCACTATCAACCATACGCTTCCTTGAATAGCCTTGTTAGTGGATCCCAGCCTAGGTCAACCTTTAGGTCATTCTTATTTGAATCATATAGAGACCTAGCGGGACCTACTTGGTACTTTGTAGGAGACTCATCCCTAAAGCATTCTTACGTGTTAATTATTTCATCTTTGAGGATAACAGGGTCATTTAATGGATTGATTTGGGAAAAAACATGTGCTAGAATTAAAAAAAAGTGTGTAGGCAATGAAATGTTGGGGAAAAAATGAAAAAAAGAGTCCTGTAGTTTTTAGGAGTACTTTATCTTTATGGTTTTTGTTTTCCACAATTCCAAAATTAAAAAAAAAATTATTTTTACCTTTTGCACTCATTTCTCAAAAAATAAAAACATCAAAAAGATTTTTCTTTTGCTTTCTTTAGTAAGCATTCATAATTTGAAAATTTTAAAAAGATTTTTTTTACAATAGAAAGTTTTTATAAAAGAAAAATGCAAAAAAGATGATAGAAGTTTTGTACATTTCGTATAACGAAAATATCAAAAAGATTTTCCTTTCAGAGTTGTTGGTGTCATTTGTTTATGAAGTGTCAAATTGAAAACTCAAAAAAAAAAAAAATTTATTGACATTTTTCTTCGTCTGTTTATGGTCGTGTCTCTCAAGTCAGGGTTCAGTTGGGTATTTAATCTTTAATTGTTCAATTTAGATGAATTACGCACACCTGATTCTCCTTTTTCGGGAGTGAGATACGTAGGCAACCCCTTTTAGGGTTCGGTGATCTTATTTCAAAATTTTAGAAAAAAATTTTCTTCACTCTTCATTTAGAGTATGTGTTTCATATATATCTTTAAAAGAAAACTACAAAAAGATTTTTCTTTAATAGTTTAAAGTTTCATTTTCGTATGAAATTCAAATTGAAAACCCAAAAAGATTTTCTTTGGTAATCATAGGTTTTATTTTTATAGGAATTTTAAAGCTGAAAAAAATTAAAAAGATTCTTGTCAATTCTTTGACAATCAGTTATTTTCTTTTCTTCTTAAAGTTTCACGAAAAAGAAAGAGAGTTTGACTGGTCATTTTTTACCAAACTTCACAAACTACGCACACTTGATTCTCCTCTTTCAAGAGTGACATACGTAGGCGCCCTTCTTGGGTTTGGTGATCTTTTAAAAAAAAAAATTTGAGAAAGTGTTGAACTCTAACTCATTTGTTATCTCTTATTCAGTTAGTTTAAGGTGGTTGATTTATGGCATTCTGGATGGTCCTCCACATTACACCAAATTCAAGGAAGGGTTAGTTGTGTCCAACAAGAATATAGAGAGTGACATCATGGATCAAACGAAAAGTTAGGAAAATGAAAGTTTAAAGCAAGAGAATTTGAGACTAAGGCAATAAATGACGGAAATGCATCGAGCTTGGGCCAGTGGGTTGCCTCCTCCTCTTCCATTACCCACTATTGACCCCGCAAATACCCTGAGTTTTCCATTAAAATTGCAAGCTCTATTTCCTAATGTTGTTGATGCACCACAACATGCCTCAGAATTCATTCCAAGCCAAAAACATCTCAATGCTTACATCACTCATTATCTAGCTCTTCAGTATAAATCTACCACATTGACAGCACCAAACACTGTTTGTGCTTTTGGTGCTCAACCTTCTACTGAGGCTTCCACTTTGGTTATCAATCCAACGGTTGTGCTGCCCCAATCTGCTAGTGCACCCATGTTTAATACTCTTGATGATCATTACTATACTCTATAGCCCACATCAATGTTAATTGGACCACCAAAATTTCTTAACAAGAAGTCTAGCTTGCCAGAAGAGCCAGAGAAAATGGTTGGAAAAATGAAGAGTGCGAAAAATGCTATGAAAAGTTCCCGAGGATCTGTGGGTAAAGAAGATGTTTCATACAAAGACTGGGACATGTCTTCCAGTGTTAACCTTCCTCCAATCCTTGAGATGTCAAAATTTAAGGGGCAAGATGGACATGAGGAATTCGTGAAATATTTGGGACAATATTGCAATCAATTAAGGAAAATTAGAGGGAAGAAGAATGAGGAAGATACAGCTGTTATTGTAGTTAGACAATGGGCACGTCTAAGAAGACCACGTCGCCGTTACCCTCAGTCTTAAGCCCAAGTTCATACCTAAGCTCTATATAATCACTCTGAAAATCCATTATACTTTATTTTCCCACCTCAATATCCAGTATATAGCATACAACCATATGTCCAACCGTCTTCTTACTCATAATGGAGCGCACCAATTCCTCAGTCATCCCCCAACTCTACAAACATATCAAGGCCCTTCTAGGCCCGATGTTTCATCCAAGTCAAACAATGAAAAGAGGCAAGAGTCTAAGGATAATTTTATGCCAATTAGAGAATCATATGCCAGTCTGTTCCAGAGATTAGTACAATGGGGCACGATCACTCATCTCCTTGGGTATACTCCTGACCCGCATTCAAGAAATTTTGATCCTAATAAACGATGTGCATATCATTCTGATGTTTAGGGTCATAGTATGGAGGATTGTCATGCTTTAAAAAGAAAAATAGAAAAGATGATTCAAGATAAATTGATTGTGGTGAAGAACATTGACAGTGGTGAAAGCTCTAGTCATGATGATGTGCAACTTAGTGGCTAAAATGTCAAGCTCAGTAATTGGAAAGTCACTCCGCTCCTTACTAGGAAGGATTGTTGGTAGTTTGTTTTGTTCTTCTTTCTATTTTTCAAATTATTTCAGGGTTATAGTTCGAAATCTATCGTGTTTTATTTCTCTGTCGTTTTCCCTTAAACCCTTTTATCTTTTCTTCTAATGAAATATGGTGTCCCTTGTTGCTTTGTCTTATTTTAAGTTATTTGTTTGCCTTCTTTACACAATACATTTTATATTGATTCTAGTGCTATGACATGTCTGCAGAATTTTCAGTCAGATCTTGAAATCCAATTTATTCATGAAACATTGAATCGGAGGGCTAAAGCCAAAAAAGAGTACCTGAGAAATTGGTAGAGTGTTGAGACATTTAGTAACCACGTTGAAGCTTTCTTTCAAAATTAAGACAATTATTTTGAGAATCACAAGAATAACTTGGTCATCAATTGAAAAGCATAGCTCAATTAGATCAAATAGTAGATGCATAATCCCTATATCAAAAGAAACAGGAAGATAATCAGTTCCACAAAAGCATGGATCATTCAATGTGAAGGATGTACAACAAAGGTGGAGTTATATGTTTGACATGTATAGAAGAAGAAGTGATACACATACTCAGTGAAAGTTAGTATTGTTAAAGTGTCACAAATAATCTTTATATTTCACTTTATATTGCATGATGTGTACTTGTATTTTCAAGGATTAATATGACGAATGCATTTCATTCTGCTATCCAAACATTGTGTCATCCTTTATTTACCCTATTTGAGCTTTAATATTATTTTCTTTCATACCCCTCTTTTGGAATCAAGAATAGAATCAGCAAAGCTCAAAAAAAAGTGTTGAACAAAAGAATAGTGTCAGAAAAATTTCAAAAGAAAGAAAAGAGAAAAAAATGTGTCAAAAGAAAGAAAAGAGAAGAGTATCAAGAAAAATAGGGTCAAAAAAATTTCAAAGAAAAAAAAGTCAATAAAAGTAACAAAAAAATCAGAGTCAAACAAAGGAACAAGTTATCTAAACTACGTGTGACCTGATTCTCCTCTCGAGAGAGTGAGATACGTAGGCTGCCCTACTCTTGGCTTGGTTCAACCAAATGAACAATTTAGAATTATCCAGTCAAAAGAAACCGGGGCATGACTTAATCTTTGTTGTTTGAGTCAATTTCAAAAGTTGTAAGTCCCACCTCACTTCAAGTATCGTTTGTGTTTCATGCCATCTTTTCTTTGTAACTCTGTCCAAAAGTCAAGTTACAACCAAAGAAAGACCTTCGGATCAAATCTTTGAGAATGATAAGGCTAAGCATGCAATGTATATGATAGGTATTTTGGAAACTACTTGTCTTCCTTAACATAAGGAATTAGGAGAGAAATAAAAATGAGAGAGCCTTATTGGTGAAAATTCTCACGGCACCGTAAGACGATGGTAAGTTGAGAGAGATAAAAATGCGAGTCTTATTGGTGAAAATCCTCACGGGCACTGTAAGACGACTATGAGTTGAGAGAAATGAAAATAAGAGTCTCATTGCTGAAAACCCCTCACGGACACCATAAGACAATGGTGAGCTCAGAAAAAAATAAGAGAATCTTGTTGGCGAAAACCCTTCAAGGCGTCACTAGCTGAATGAGGTCTTCGAATGCAATTGGCCCAAGGAAGTAACTCAGTTTCAGGGCCATTAACTCAAGAACAATTGGTAGAAAATTTGGATAGAAAGATCAGACAGCTTAATCCAAAATGCATGGCATAATCATTAGAGTTGACTGTCATTTTTAGATAAATTTTTCATTTCTTTGTTTCAAATAGGGACATTCATTGTCTTTTCTTCTCTTTATCTTTATTTTATTTTCTTGAGTCATTTACCAAATAAAAAATCATTGTCATTTTTCTATTTTCTTTAAGTCAAGTCCATATCAAAATAAGTGAGAAAAGATTTCAAAATTAGCTATCAACTTCTTCAATTGCACAGAGCAAGACAAAAGCCAGCACATAAAAAAGACATGATTGTGCGCCGAAATAAGACATGCAGAAAGTTTTATCAATAGACAAGTCTGGAAACTCATGGAAATACCAAGGTTCAAAGGGTTTATCTGAGAAACATGACAAATCAGAGATATTGTGTTTGTTTCAGAGTCACTCTTAATTATTTGAGTTTAGATCAATGCTGCAGCAAGTCAATGACACCGCCAATGTTGGAAGCAAGATTGCATGTGGCCAGTGCAAGAGCAATTGCCTCGAAAGCCAAATCCACAAACCAGCAATCATGTTTTAAACTCACAAGTTTTCTTTGATGAAACAGGAAACATGTTACCTTCAAATCAAGGACTTCAGAGCATAAATATCAAGGGTTGCATGATTCACCTCTACAAATGCATAAAGCAATTTTGTTGCACAGGTTTGATAATTAAATCATGGTAAAAATTCATCATCCTATATCCCTCGGAGACACACTTTTTTGTTCAGGTATTTCAGTTTTTAATTGCTAGGTGATACATTTATTAAATTGAACCTTCACTCCTAGAAGATACTTTCTAGTCAAGTTATTCCCCTTGACTCCTAGAAGATATACTTTCTAGTCGAGTCATTCCCTTTGACTCCTAGAAGATGTATTTTCTAGTCAAGTCATTACCCTTGATTCGTAGAAGATGTACCTTCTAGTCGAGTCATTACCCTTGACTCCTAGAAGATATACCTCTTGGTCGAGTCATTCCCCTTGACTCCTAGAAGATGTACCTCTTGGTCGAGTCATTCCCCTTGACTCATAGAAGATATACCTCCTGGTCGAGTCATCCCCCTTGACTCCTGGAAGATGTATATTCTGGTCGAGCCATCCCCCTTGACTCCTAGAAGATGTACCTTCTGGTCGAGTCATCCCCCTTGACTCCTAGAAGATGTACCTTCTGATCGAGTCATTCCCCTTGACTCTTAAAAGATGTACCTTCTGATCGAGTCATGCCTATTGACTCCAATAAGATGTACCTTCTGGTCGAGTCATTCCCCTTGACTCCTAGAAGATGTACTTTCTGGTCGAGGCATCTTCCTTGACTCCTAGAAGATGTACCTTTTAGTCGAGTCATTCCCCTCGATTCTTAGAAGATGTACTTTCTAGTCGAGTCATTTCCTTTGATTCCTAGATAATGCACTTTCTAGTTGAATCATTCCAATTAACTCATAGAAGATGCATTTCAGTGTTTAGGTTTTTCAAGTAGTTATGATATGACTTTCACAAAAGTCTTGTGATGATAAACTGGGGCAAAAAATTTAATTCCTGTTATTTGAAACTTTACTTTTCTGCCAAATGGAATCTCTCTTTATAATAATCTTTGTTTGGAATAATTTTCTTTCTAGCTTTGATGTGATTTCAGGAGCACGCCTAAAGAATAGGGCGAGTAAATGGAAAGTCAAGCAACATGGTGAAGAAGTTGAAAGTCAAGCAATAAGGTGAAGAAATTGAAAGTCAACAGATTAAAGAAATAGTAAGTCAGGAGCCCACCTGGAGAACAGGGTAAAGAAATTAAAAGCCAAGCAACAAGGTGATGAAATTACAAGTTGGAAGCTTGCCCGAAGAACAGAGTAAGAAAATCGCAAGTCAAGAGCTCGCCTAGAGAATAGGGTGATGAAATAGCAAGTCAAGAGCCAAGGAAAGCTGTATAGATAGGATTTTTGTAATTTTATTTAAGTTTTTAACTTGTAATTTTTATTTTTATGTAATGACAGAGCCGCGGACCAAAACCTCGATACGACCTCGCTCGACTCTCCAACTCGGTATAGTCCTTCTCCTTCCAACCCTTTGAGATACCTGTGACTTGATTCCCTCATAACTTGGGTAGGTAGAATGTCCTAAATCAAGACTTGATGGTACTTTATCCTTCTGTTTCTTCCTTTGAATAATGGTCGAGTCAAAATTCTATCTCGTTGTCTACTTCTTTGCATGAAAATCCTTTGTGTTTACATCCAAAAAAAGGCATGATATAGACACGTAATTTTGTCCCTCTCGAGAGTGTGTTTTTACCCATTTACCCTCACTTTACCATAGACCTTCACTCATGTGATAAATTTCACACAATAACAAATCCAATAAATTTTGGGTAAAAGGTAAAATATACCCCTTAACTTTGCGAAAAGGTCTAATATATCCTCCGTTACAAGTTTGGTTCAAATATGCTCTCGCTGTTAAAGTTTAGGAGCAAATATACCCCTAAACTTTGTGAAAAGGTTCAAATATACCCTCCGTTACAAGTTTGGCCCAAATATGCCCCCGCTGTTAAAGTTTAGGAGCAAATATACCCCTTACCCTTGCGAAAAAGTCCAAATATATCCTCCGTTACAACCCATAACCTGAACCACCAATTTGGACCAACCCATAACCCAACCCACCAATTTGGATCAATCCATAACCCGACCCAAATTTTGTTTTCCATCATTGAAGGCCCTTTTTCCAGCAACAAGACAATATCTTTAGTATACATCTAAGCGAGGATCATTCTTTCCGTCTATCTAACCTTCGGAGGAGAAATTACGAATCTATTCCGCAAACCTAACTGTGTAACTTGACCCATCAAATCTGTATATTAAAGTGATTCTACTCTGCCCCTCGAGAAGTTTGTTGTAAAAATTATCGATATTACTTCCAAAGATTGAAACAAGGGCTATTTCGGATATGACAATCCATTTTTTGGAGGTTTGTCTCTCTCTTAGGAGGTGAAACAGCTGAAGAAGTCATGACCCTGATTCTTCTATATTTTACAATTATTTTAAAATATTTCAGTAGATTAGAGTCTTTCGTGATAAAATCAAACAACATGGAAACAAATCAAAGTTTGAAAAATGCAATATCAACACAATATTTGAAGTAAAACACACTAACAATAAGAAAAAATACAACATTAACATAATATTTGAAGAGTCATTGAACTGATGAAATATTTCAATAATATTATAAGATTGAAATTTTGATAAATAAAAGTTGGGTCAGTTTATGGGTTGGTCCAAATTGATGGGTTAGGTTATGGGTTGTAACGGAGGGTATATTTAGACCTTTCGCAAAGTTAAAGGGTATATTTGTTCCCAAACTTTAACCGTGAGGACATATTTGAACCAAACTTATAACAGAGGATATATTTAAACCTTTTCATAAAATTTAGGGTTATATTTATTTCTAAACTTTAACAGCGAGGGTATATTTAGATCAAACTTTTAACGAAGAGTATATTTAAATCTTTTCACAAAATTAAGGGATATATTTTCGTCGGAATCGTCGTTCTGCAAAAATTCGGCCAGCTGCAAAACAAACAACAACAATTAGTCACCCGTTTGAGTTGATTCCGTCGAAACCCCGCCGAAAAGCAACCATTTAGTCCTAATTTCTTGGCCCGCCGGCCGAACCGCCGTCGAAAGACGCCATCAACGGCGACCAAGTGCGCCATCACTGAAATCGCCCAAAAAATCAATGACCGGGTCACCGAAAAACAACCAAAATCGACCTAAAACAGTTCTATAATGCTACTATTCCAATGAAAACCACAAGCGGAAAACCAAAAGAGGTCAATTCGATTTGGGTTTGGGGTTTGCCATTGGTTTCAGTTCGAGGATTTAAGCTTGTTCGAGGTTCCGTGGTCCCGACAAATCATTCTGTTTGATTGTAAATCAAATTCAACTCGAAAGGTCTGATTCTTAACCTCTTATTTGATTCTTGTGAATATTTGCTTAAAGATGGTGTTTCCATGACTTTAGCGTGTTTTGGTTGTGAATTGTTTCTTTGATTTCGATTGGAGCAACTCTAATTACTAATTCTGATTTGGAATTATGTCAATACACATGAATGGAGTTTAATTTGGTTTGGGGTTTGAATTGGAGAATTGAAAAATCGATAGAAGTGAGCATGGAATTTGTTTTGATTCATGGATGGTTGTTTAATTCGAAATGAATGACAATTTTGTTGAATTCGATAGGATCATCTTTTGGCCGAAAATTTAATAGACAAATCTTAGGCCGGGTAGGCAAACCTAAGAATCAATGATTGTTGTATGCTTGAATGATTTGAATGATTTTGTTTTATTGAAATTTAAATTGAAATTGTATTCATTTGCCACAGAATGTCTCGAGGCCCATTGTACTTATTCACCAAGGAATGTCCCGAGGTATCATGTACGCAAAGGAGATTCGTGATCAAGACCCGAGGCATCGGGTGGAGCGTAATTTAGGATTAGCTTAGGTTAGCGTAGGTTTACATTTCAGTACCTTTTTATTTTGGATCTGTAATAAATTGGATTGGACACTATTTGGATTGTGTTTGTTTGATTGTTTGTTTTCTCCTTGTGTGTTTTGTTTGGTTTATACATCTCATAGTGTTTACTAGCCAATATACTCTACGAAGCAATCATGTTGAACCATAGGACTGAGGGATGCTTAACACCTTCTCCTCGAGCAACAGAATTTCTTAACCGAAATCTCTGTTCGTGGATCAATTTTTAGAATCAAGTCATTTTCGAAAAGATTTTCAAAGGTGACTTGGCACACCCGACTTATGCTAAGTGGCGACTCTGAGTTTAAACGTAACAATTCTTTTGGAACTAAAATTTTCTTTTTGTCACTTAATAATTAAAATCCTTTTCAACATAAAATAAATCTTTTTTGCTTAAAAAAAGGTGTGACACTCACACGTGAATCCCATCAAATTAGAGAAATCAGAATCAAATTAGTATAAAAACTCAATTTTGATTTCAAATCATTATAAAGTCCAAGAATCTTCTAAAATTCAAATAAGGATACGTTATTCTCAAATTTTAAAAATCAATTTTCTCCCCTTATTTTAATCATCGAAATCTTCAAATTCGGACTTTCAAGTACAAATTTTACCTACAAACAGAGATATTTTTATTTCTAATAGAGCCGCTATGTTGTTGCATCCTATTTCAAGCTGGCCGAAATAGTCTATTAATATAAGATGGCTATGACTCTAATTTTTGAAAATTATTTAGAGTCGTTGCCTAAACTTTATAAAAATGAGGAAAATTAATTTTGTAAAAAACAAAAATCTATTTTGATCTTTTGAAAACGGGTTCAACAACGTGGCGACTCAAGAAATGAAAACACCTCTATTTATAGGCATAATTTGATGCAAAAGTTTGAATTTGATAATGAGAATTTCAAGATTTCAACGGTGAAAACAAGAAAGAAAATCAAAATTCAAAAATTTAAAGATACATCTCCTTACTCAAATTTATACGATTCACCAACTTAATGACAGATTTGAAATTAAAGTTGAGCTTTTATATTGATTTGGACCTGACTTCTCTGAATGATATTAACGGTGAGAGAGGACGAAAGTTAAGAAATTCTAATAGAGATGCAACAACTATGGCTTTAATGTAGGATTTCTACTTTGGCTGGAGGAGAGGGGAGATAGAGAACAAAGTTTTTGAAATTTTTTTATCGTAGTGGCATTTTGGAGAAGATGGAGATGAGACAGTGATTTTGTGGAGATGAGTGACACATTTTTCTGACTTTTGAAAAAGGAAATAATGTGCCTTCAGACTTGTATGTATTGATCATTTGATCTGTCGGATCTATTAATCAAACAATCAAAATTAATCAAAAAAATTAGTATATATATATTGAAAAATTCTTGGCTCTCGAATAAAGTGAATTCTTGTGCTTCTTTGATTCTGATAATATGGTACGATTTTATTGGTGGAAAAATGTGGTAAGGATTGATGAGTTAGATTAAGAGTTGGCGTACTTGGAAGTTGAATTGGACCGAGTTTGGGTCAATTAGGCCAAAAATGATCAATAAATTAGGCCATCAATTGTGAATTTGAAGTTAGCCCAAACAATATGTTTCCACTTCCTTTTTCACTAAATTAATTCAAAAATATTTCTTTTGTCAGGATTAATCTTCCATAATATATACGTATATAAACTATATAAATAATTTAGTAAACGTATTTAACTTCCATGAAAGTATAATGGTAATGTAGTAAAAAACTAGTTTTTAAAAAATATAGATGCAAGTATCAAAGATATTTTTTTTTTGTTTTTAATATAAAAAGTAATTAACTATTTTTAATAAAAACAAGATAGAGGGAAGTAACGAATTTATTTTAGTAAATTATTTAGGATTAAGAAGCATAAATAAAATTATTTGAAGAAAAAAATGAGTCAAAATTGGGTGTCAACAAAATGAACCACACCTCCTTTTTAGATTAAGAGTGTGTTTGGTATGAAGGAAAATATTTTTCAATTTTCTCATGTTTGGTTGACTTAAATATTTTTGAAAAATATTTTCTAAATCAACTTATTTTTCTAAAATCTAAAGAAAATGACTTCCCTTAAAAAAGTAAGGAAAACATTTTCTAAAACTCTCTTACAACCTCACTCTTAAGTTGAAATGTTCATACAACTCTCAAAATCACCCACTCCTAATTCAAACCCCAATCCCCTACACCCACCCCACCCCATCCAAAAAAAAATTTTTAATTTTTTTCTTCCCTCATTCCCTATCCAAAACCGAAACCATTATCCAGCCTCCCCTCTCCAAAAAGAATTATTTAATTTTAGAAAAAAATTCAAATTTTTTTCTTACTCCCCCTACCCGACCCCCCACCCCCCTCCAAAAAAATAATAATTTAATATATCTTTTAAAAAAATTTCAATTTTTTTCTTACCCCACCCTCACTCCCTTACCACAAACCCCACCCCCTACCACAATTTTAATTTTTTCCTCTTACCTCATTCCCTACCCCAAAGTTCAAACCCCTACTCCCTTCAAAAACTTTTTCTTACCCCCAACCTCAGCCCCCGCCTCCTCCAAAAATGATTAAAAAAAATATTAAATTTATTTTTTAAAAAATTATTCTTACTCCACCCTCACTCCCCTAACCCAACCCCCAACCCCTACTAGCAACCCCTCCCCCCTCCCCTAAAAAAGTTTAATTTGTTTTTAAGGAAATAAAAAAAAAATTCTTACTATGTATTTGATAATCCCAACCCTAACCTACCAACCCCCCTCCATCCAAAAAAAAATTAATTTTATTAATTTATTTAAAAAAAAATTATTTTCTTATCTCGTCCTTCTTATCCTATTTGTTCTCATTGTTTTTATTAAATATATACAAATACTTTTAGAAAATATATACTTACTCAATTTGCATAATGAACACAAGATTATTAGTAAAAAACAACTTATTTTTCTAGAAAACATTTTTCCTCTTTCATATCGAACACACCCTAAAAAATGCATTTTTTGAGGTCAAAATTTATTTTTCTAAAATATATTTTTACTCTTTAGCGAAACACTAAAATGTATTTTCTAAAAAATATTTTTTCACTTACCAACCAAACACTAAAAAACATTTTTTGAAAAATATTTTTCGTCCACCAACCAAACATAAGAAAACAAGTAAGAAATCAACCTTGGGTAGGGTAGGCTGAGGGTTGGGTCTTGGAATATAGGGACCCTTCAGGGGAAGTCCATAGAGCTGGTGAAGATTCTTAGGAAGAGAAGGATCAACCTTGCGTGTGTCCAAGAGACCAAGTGGGTAGGGTCTAAGGCTAGGGATGTGGACGGTTACAAGCTGTGGTACTCTGGGAGCGACAGGCGTAGGAATGGAGTTGGCATCTTGGTAGATGAAGAGCTTAGAGGTCAGGTAGTGGAGGTGAAGAGGATCAACGATAGGTTGATGACTATCAAGTTGGTCATTCGGGGGTTTACCCTGAACGTGTGTAGTGCCTATGCGCCGCATGTGGGATCGGAGGGGGAGGAGAAGATGCGGTTCTGGGAGGCCTTGGAGGACGTGGTGAGAGGCGTGCCCAGTTCGGAGAAGATTGTGGTAGCAGGGGATTTCAACGGGCACATCGGGGCGCTACCGGGAGGCTTTGGGGATGTGCATGGAGGTTTTGGTTTTGGGGAGAGAAATGAAGAGGGGGCGACCCTATTGGAGTTTGCGAGGGCGTTTGGGCTGGTGGTGGTGAACTCGGGCTTCCCGAAGAAGGACGACCACCTGATCACTTTTCGGAGCGCGGTAGCCAGGACCCAGATTGACTTCTTGTTGCTTAGGAAAGGGGATAGGGCGCTGTGTAAAGATTGTAAAGTCATCCCGAGTGAGAACCTTTCGACCCAACATAGGCTCTTGGTTATGGATTTGGGTATGAAGAAGAATAAAAAGAGGAGGAGTAAGGAGTGTAGACCGAGAATTAAGTGGGGCGGTTTGACGCCAGTGAATGCGTGGGAGATAGGGGAGAGGTTGGCGGGAATGGGGGTGTGGGAGTGTAGGGGGGACGTGGATAATATGTGGGACAGGGCGGCAGCGTGCATCAGGGAAAATGCAAGGGAGGTGTTGGGTGTTTCTAGGGGCCGGGCCGGACATCATCGGGGGGATTGGTGGTGGAATGAAGAGGTGGGGAAGAAAGTGGAGACCAAGAAAGAGTCGTATGCTAAGTTGGTGGAAAGTAAGGACGAAGAGGAGAAGCGGGTAAACAGGAAAGAGTACAAGCTAGCAAGGAAGGAGGCGAAGTCAGCGGTCACGGCAGCTAAGACGGCTGCTTTTGAGAGCTTGTATGCAGGGTTACAGGGGAAAGGAGGGGAGAAAAAGTTGTTCCGACTCGCTAAGGCTAGGGAGAGGAAGGGTCGTGACCTCGATCAGGTGCGGTGCATTAAGGGGGAGGACGGTAGAGTGTTGGTGGAGGACGGCCACATAAAGAAGAGATGGCAGTCGTACTTTCATAGGCTCTTGAATGACGAGGGGGACAGAGCTATTGTGTTAGGGGAACTGGAGCACTCAGGGGAGTGTCGGGATTTTAGCTATTGTAGACGTTTTAAGGTAGACGAGGTTAGACAGGCAGTCCGCAGGATGCGAAGGGGTAGGGCGACGGGGCCGGATGAGATACCGGTGGAGTTTTGGAAGTTCGTTGGAGAGGCTGGTGTAAGGTGGTTGACTGCATTGTTCAATGAAATTTTCAGGACAGCAAAGATGCCCGAGGCGTGGAGGTGGAGTACCATGATCCCCCTCTATAAGAATAAGGGGGACATTCAGTGTTGCAATAACTATAGGGGGATTAAGTTACTGAGTCACTCTATGAAGATCTGGGAGAGAGTGGTCGAGGTGAGGCTGAGACGGATAGTGTCTATCTCGGAAAATCAGTTCGGATTTATGCCCGGCCGCTCGACGACGGAGGCAATTCACCTGGTACGGCGGTTGGTGGAGCAATATAGGGAAAGGAAGAAGGATTTGCACATGGTGTTCATCGACCTAGAAAAGGCGTACGACAAAGTCCCCAGGGAGGTGCTTTGGAGATGCTTGGAGGTGAGTGGAGTACCGCAGGCATATAGCAGAGTAATTAAGGATATGTATGAGGGAGCGAAAACCCAGGTGAGGACGGCGGGAGGAGACTCAGAGTATTTCACTGTCCTGACAGGATTGCATCAGGGATCTACTCTTAGTCCCTTTTTGTTTGCGCTAGTAATGGATGTGTTAACGCGGCGTATCCAAGGGGAGGTGCCGTGGTGTATGCTTTTTGCAGACGATGTAGTCCTGATAGATGAGACGCGAGGGGGTGTGAACGACAAATTAGAGCTGTGGAGGCAAACTCTGGAGTCTAAAGGGTTCAGGGTGAGCAGAACCAAGACAGAGTATGTGGAATGTAAGTTTAATGACGTAAGGCGAGAGAATGAGGTAGTGGTGAGGCTAGAAGCGCAGGAGGTAAAGAAAAGGGATAAGTTCAAGTACCTCGGGTCCGTGATCCAGAGTAACGGTGAGATTGACGAGGATGTCTCGCACCGTATCGGGGCGGGATGGATGAAGTGGAAACTTGCATCGGGGGTGCTGTGTGATAAGAAGGTGCCGCCCAAGCTTAAAGGTAAATTCTATAGGGTGGTAGTCCGTCCGGCCTTGCTGTATGGAGCGGAGTGTTGGCCAGTTAAGAACTCCCACACCCAAAGAATGAAGGTGGCAGAAATGCGGATGTTGCGCTGGATGTGTGGACTGACCCGAAGGGATAGAGCTCGGAATGAGACTATCCGGGAGAAGGTTGGGGTGACTTCAGTGGAGTGTAAGATGCGGGAAGCACGATTGAGATGGTTCGGACACGTGAAGAGGAGGGGCATGGATGCCCCGGTCCGTAGGTGTGAGAGGCTAGCGTTGGATGGTTTTAGACGGGGTAGGGGTAGACCGAAGAAGTACTGGGGTGAGGTGATTAGGCGGGACATGGAACAGTTACAGCTTACCGAGGACATGACCCTAGATAGGAAGGTCTGGAAGACGCGAATTACGGCAGAGGATTAGAGCCTGTTCGGGTCGCTAATGTAGGGAGGTAATTGGTGGGGGTGTATTCCTGGTATGATTCCGTATTCAATGTTCTGTTCCGTGTTCCGTGTTCTATGTTTGTTACGAATCTGTGTGCTTTCCTCTGCTTTATATTCCTGCATTCCTGCTTTACTCTGTTTTATATTCCTTATGGCTGCAGTATCTATGTTATGTCATCTGCTTCTGTGCTGTACTATGTGTTTGTTTGATATCTCGTAACTTGAGCCGGGGGTCTTTCGGAAACAGCCTTTCTACTTCATCAGAGGTAGAGGTATGGACTGCGTACATCTTACCCCCCCCAGACCCCACAAAGTGGGAATACACTGGGTTTGTTGTTGTTGTTGTTGTTATTTTCCATGAAAAACATTTTTTTTCATACCAATCACATCTTAAGTTATATACAAAAAAAAAAAAAAAAAATAAGGTCAAATTGTACAGTAAAACAATCCATTAACACATTCAAGCCATATCGACAACATGTCAGCTTTCAGACGAGCGATTTGCTCGTCAAACTCTTTTTATATAAATTTTCTTCTATCATTTTTATTATTACAGACACATGTTAGACCCATAATTAATATATTTCTAGCAGCTAACAACAATATGGGGCTCATAAAATAGTCCACCATAGTCAAATGAGCAACATGCTTGCACAATCACCTAGAACTTGATGATCGCTACACCCTCCAATTCTAAGCCCAAAAACAACCATAACCAATTTCAACCATAAGAGTTTCAAACTATAAATCTAATATAACATATAATACAAAATCAAAATAGTACAACATAATAAGAAAAAAATGAACTTATAGCTTTCGGATATCGTCCCGTGAGTTCGTACAACAATTACATCTAGAATCGTCTCTTTCTTATCACATATAGAAAAGGGTTTAAAAAAAAAAAAAAACTTTAACTAAACTTTGCTGGAAAGTCAAACCAATACAATAATTTTTTTAATATCAAACTTTTTTTACAGCAACAACTTAAAACAAGAAGAAACAAGTCAAGAATACAATTTATGCCAAAAGTGGCGACATAGGAGTTTCTTGCTTCTAGAACTGCCCAAACTTCCCCAGACGTGTGAGGTTCTATACTCCATCTCTTCCATCTCAAAATGATGAAAAAATATACAACCACTCACCTAACTTTAATCCTCAAAACAGCTTAGAAAAACATGAATCCTAGCAAGGCAAAAATAGAGACAGCAAGAGCATCAAAGTAGAGAGAGATATGTTTATGTTGTTATGTATGCATAATATTATTCTAGCCTCAGTATGTATGTATACTAAGTCTTGGACAGATGGATCTTTAGGATGATCCATTACCCGTCTCATATCCATCTGGCCCATTAATTTAGGTCCTAAAACCTTTAAGTAGGCGACCCACCTGCTATCTTGGTTTAACTTGGACCTTTTTTTTGTAGGTAGGTGCTTTTGACCTATGTCTTTCTTTATCTTCTTTTAATTAATATAGTCCATATAAATATAAGTAACTCAAGAAAGTAAGACGTTTAAGGTAGTACCTCACTCTGTCTTGGATTCATTTTGCTTTCCAAATATTATTTTCTTAATCTAATGCTTTCACATCCGTACTCATGAATACATAGACTTTAGGATTAAAAGGATGAAAAGGGCAAAAACTTTTGGGAGTAAAAGGACGAGAAGCACAAAAACTTACCTTAATCTTTCCGGGAATTCAAATCAATACAATTTTTTAATAAAAAATATTTTTTTACAACAACGCCTTAACATAAGTGGAAATAAGTCAAGAACACGACTTATGCCAAAAGGGGCGACATAGGAGTTTCTTGATCCAAGAACTGCCCAAACTTTCCCAAACATATGGAGTTTCTATGCACCATATTTTCCACCTCAAAGTCATAAAAAATATAGTCACTCACTTACCTTTAATCCTCAAAACAACTTAGAAAAACATGAATCCTGCCAAGGGAAAAATAGAGGCGGCAAGAGCATCAAAGGAGAGAGAGATATTCTTATATTGTTATGTATGTATAACATAATTTTAGCCTAAATATAGATATATACTGAGTCTTGAATAGCTGATTCTCAGGGATGATCCATGTAATGCCAAATGTCCATTTGATAATTAATTTAGGTTCTAAAACCTCTATTTTGATTTAACTTTGCCCTTTGTTTTAAGCAGGTGTTTTGAACTTATATTTTTTAAGTCGGTGATCACCAACTTGTACTTATTTGTCATTTTCATCTTCTTTTAATTAATATAGTCTATATAAATATAAGTAGCTCAAGTAAGTAGGGCGTCCTAGTTAGTAGGACGTTTGAGCTAGTTGGTCACTTTGTCTTGCGTTCTTCTTGCTTCCTAAATATTAATTCGTTAATGTCACGAACCAATTTCTCAGGTTATGATGACATCTACTATAATCCATCAGTAGGTAAGTCAATTCATAGTCTGAAACTACTAGTAACGGGCAGCGAAAAAGAATCTAATGAATAAACTAATAAAAAGATGAAACCCCTAAAACCTAAAGGAATCTAATAAATAGATTAATATAATGATGAAATCCCCAAAACCGATTCTAATATAAAAAAAAGTACACGTGAAATATATATATATGTATATATATATATGTGTGTGTGTGTTTCTGTGTGTGTGTTTATATATATGTATGTATATATATATGTATATATATGTCTCTGAATACAAACTAGATATCAATTTAACAATAAGTGTGAGAGAATGAATACCCTAAATGTCAAGAGCTCACCCCAACTCTCCGATCCATGATTACTTTGCACGATGCACACTTCAACGGTGAGAACTCGTACTATAATCTGGAGGTTGCAGAAGTGTAGTATGAGTAATAAACACGTGGTACTCAGAAGGCATCGATTGACTGGGCTTCAAAGCTAATGAAAGTATGAATAACAGTTAAACCAAGAATATAAACTACAGGTAATTATCCAAGAAACTAAACATAATAATGCCAAGGGAGAAATTAGGATAAACTTATCCTATCTAATAGTATTCAGGAACTAAAGTGCAATACCGTATATCACTAGCCAATATACAAATGAAGAGTAAAAGAAGGATATCTAGTAGTATTACGAGGCCAAATGATACCTATACAATATGAATAGATAAGAAAAGAGAGGAATATACAGTAATGCCGTATATATAAGACTAAACACAAAGGTAAATATCCGAGGGAGCTAACCTAATATCTCGAGGAACCCTAATCAAGAAGGAAAGCTAATCCTAGCATAATTATGATCTCTAACCAAAGAATGACTAAAATTGACATAATCTAACACTAACATATCTTACCATGAGGAAGAAAAAAATCAGAAACATACTGATAATCTCGGATACAAGTCTATAATCATTTTGCCACGAACTATCATAATAATTCATAATAAAGTTACCGGCTAGTTCTAATAAACAATAACCTAACTGGTCCTCGTTAGCCTGAAAGGTTCAAGAAATATTTAGCAAATAATAATCATAGCATATACCTATACAACTCCACAAGGCCGATAGATATAAGCACCAAACAATCATACTGGTGATAGGCAATGTATATGAATGAATAAATGCAACATAAACCAATAATACTATGTTCGATCTAAGTGCCATAATATACCAATTGTATATACCTTGTCCAGCTCAGTAGATCTCAAAGGAAATACCTACAACGACCATCCTTCTTTGGCACTATAGCTCACGGACAAAGGGGACCATAGGGGACTCAGGATATCCGTATACACTGCCTGGTCTAGAATTAGGACTTTCAATAACCATCATAATCGATCTACTCCATCCAGTACCAGAGATACATAAATATAATATGTGCCCATATTCAATTGGGACTAAAAGAGTGTAAATCAATAAATTCATTGCCCAAGATTAACTTTGGAACTAAATCAGCATAATAACATAGAAAGGATCAAAATCTTCTTCTACCAAAGTAAATAGTTGTGGTGAAAGAGTGGTTTAATAATGTACCAGAATCAACATCGGTTTATTTTTCCACAATATCATATTTAGTTTTAAAAGATCATAATTTATTAAATAAGGTGGTGCGATTCCCGTTGTAAAAGAATCCATTTTAAAAATGAAAAGTAGAAATAATTTTTTTATATAAAATAGTAGTAAAATCAAAAATTTGGTTAGAATCGTACCACTAAGTGAGCATAAATGTGCCTAAAAGTATGCATACCATCCCCTTTATCCAAACCATACAACTACAAATGCCTAAGCATCTATAAATTGGAATCTCATCCTTCTAAGAATGGAATACTCACTCAAAGTTCAACTAGTATTGTAAACATGACCTCAGGCCCAACAATACATAATTAACATAATAAAACCTCATAACTTGATAAACTATGGTAATCAAGGGTATAAAATTACTACAATGCTCTAATAAGAGAAATACCGCTCAAACCATCAAGTCATCTGGTAAGTCCTGTATTAAAGAATTTGTAATGTCAATCAATGACTAACAGGTCCATAAACAAGGATAGTGGGATTCTAAAGCCATATCAAGTTATCTATGCTAAGGCTCGGGCCATATTTTTATCCCAAAATTCTAAAATAGGTTAAGTCATGATATAACAGTCATAATCTCATCCTATAATCTCCACCTAGCATACAATCTATACAATACACAATCTCATAGAAAAAAGTAGACTGAAGCCTACCTCGACGCTAAACCGTAAATCTTAAATTGTCTACAAATTGCTTATCTTCGTTCCACAATAATGAAATATTACCAGGACATCAAAATAATTATCTACATGGTAATATGAGTATAACTAGATTCATATTGCAATATAAAACTCCAAGCCCAAAACGGAGTCAAAAATGAGCTTATAGGACCCACTAATGGAATTCCAAATTAAATCTTTCATGAGGTCCCTTGAAGAACAAGTAATGTGTGCTCAAAATTTGAGCACAAATGGGGGTCCAAATCATCCCCTAAAGTTTAGGAATTTAAGACCTAAACTCTAGAAATTAACAATGAAAAAGGATGAAATTTGAAGGGGAAACTAATGAAAAATGAGCAAGGAGTTCTGAAATAGCTTAACTTAGCAACTTTTCCACGTCTCAAGATCTCAAAATTGAGGAAAAGAGTCTTAGAAAATAAGGAAAAAATGGGTGAAGAAGAAATTATAAAACTAGTAGTGACCGCTTTGGCTGCTAAAGTCGAAATGACTACTAAAGCGGCTGGTGCAACAAGGTGACTGCTACTAAAGCCGCACCATGGACGCTAAAGCAACATCCACTAAAGCAGACCTTGACCACTAAAGCAACATCCGCTTAAGCAAACCTTAACCACTAAAGCGGACCTCAATCGAGTAGCTAAGGTGGCTAAAGCAACCACCGCTAAAGTGGATCCTAGACCACTTTAGCAGTCACACCAGATATCATGCACCAGATTTTTAATAAGTCCAAATGGACTCCGATCGGATGCTCGAGATTCATTCAGAACTCTGTGTGCGCAAACAAACTATGTTACCATACCAAATTCGATATTTCAGACTCAACAGAACTATCAAAACCTCTGTCCGATTAAATATAGGCCTCATACCCATAGTTTCATTTTAATCAACTTCTAACCAATACTCCAAAACGAGTTTGAAAGCATCGGGACCCAGACCAAGGGCCCCTATACCTAAAATCAAAGCTCCAGAACTAACGACATTATCTAATTTCTTATTTGAGGTTGTTTACTATGAATTTTGGTCCATGACCAATTTACTAATAGTGAAAGCTCTAAACAGGAACACAAGCCTAAAATTCAAATGAATTATTCGATAATCGAACCGACAGTTTCATCAAGTCATAAATTGTAATGACCTTCCCAGTCATTTCCCTCATTTTTCTGCATTCTCGATGCTTAGAGTTTTTTCTATAACTGCCCTAAGTTATTTATAACTTGCTAGGACTAACAGTTCAATTTTCAGGCAGTTCGTATGAAAATTTTATTAATACTGGAGAAGTTGTGAAATATTTAAATTAAATTAAAATTTGATAAGATGACAAAGTTAATAACCTTTCTAAATTATTTTTTATATTGATAAAATTCTTTAGTTATGACATATTTTTATATTACTTTATAATAGTTTTTATAATCTATTAATATTTTAAGCAGAGATAGTAAATCTAGATGTGTTAAAATAATTATTATTATTATATAATAGAGGTCTTGTTAGAAATTTTTTTTTATTAATTATGGTATATTCAAAATATAATATTCATTTTACCACAAACTTATGCAATACCTGAGTATATATATATAACAGGTTTAAATTTGATAGTTGATATGTATTACTGTATATATACGTGACATGTATGTCCTTAGGTGTCAAATAAGTGGTTAAAGTATCCACTAATCTAGCACGTGTAAATATATATTGCTAATAAACTATTTCTTATCTACTTTTCCAGCTTTTTATCAAGATAGTTCTAAATCAGTACAAATTATATGTGAATATGTTGAACACGATATTTTGTACAAAGATATTTTGATATCAAACATGATCTCCAAACGAAAATCAATTATCTGCATCAAGTTTTTCAAGCGCGGGTTCTAGTGGGCCACTATTCAGAGGCTTCTCGACGGGGCTTTTAGCTTTGGAGTCTAGGTAGGCTAGGTTTATCCTATATTTAGATTAAGCTTATTTATGATAATTATGTGCTATTATGTTAGTTTTGGACAAGTAGGTGTAGTTTGGGTATCATTTGAAATATCTGATGCCTTATTTATCTAGTTAGGATTCTGTTCTAGTAAATTTTGATCCTGTTATCTTTTAGTATGATGTAGCATGTGTAGGCTTAGATGTGGTATTAAATTATAAAACCTTGAATTCATCCGTTTTTAACTAAGTTACATGAATGATTATTTAAATATATTTTAATTATGGTTTGGGGCCAGCATATACTTTATTTTTCAGTAATTTATTGTGAAATTTGGCACCACTTTGGCATCAGCTATGACATGATTTGGTTTATAATTTTACCATTGGGTATGGTTACCATGAGTTTTGATTTGAGTTCGGTATCTAGTAATGATATTATTTGGGAGTTTTGGTACTAATTATAGTAGTTCTGGGAGTTGTAATTCCTTTGAGTTTCAATTCGAGTCTGACATTTGATTATGAGTTTTTTTATGACATATATGTGGACTCTCGTTATTACCCATTATTTTTAATTAGAGCCAGACGCCTGGCCTCTCGTTACTACCCATTGGTGTCGGTTTAAGTTCGGTGCACATTTGGATAGCTACTATAGTTTCTTGGGGTTGGTTCAATTACAGATTATTAACATTTTTTTCTTTAATTACTTCTTGTTTATTCCCCGGCTTATGGGGGCACAATTGGGTTAATTGTCTTTTTAGTATGTCTAGCGGGCCTATGAAGGCCCAGTTAGGTTATGTTTGATTTGCCTTCTTATTTCTACGTTATTTATCTTTCTATATCGTTTTTACTTATTTCTTTATTGCATTTGCATATCTTGATAGCTGATTACCTTTCTATTCATGTTTATTGTTGACTTAGACTACACCTTCGTATTTTAGTTATACTTTTCTCGTATTGAGCTTAGTCGACCGACGATGTCTACTGAGTACTCATTGCTTTGGTACTTATACTACACTTCTGTATCTTTTTACTGATGCAGATCCGAGTAATAGCAGTCGATGTTTATGTAATTCCCCTTGTTCAGTACATATCCAGAGCATGGTGAGCTTGCTGTCGTCCGAGGCTAATCCTCCTTCAGCTCCTTCAGTTTATTCTTTTATACTTGAGACTGCTTGTATATATTGAGTATATTTTAGATTCTATCTAGTATTCTGGGCATCTTTTAGTAACGACTCTAGTATAGACCTTATCATATCTTAAGAGGAATTCATTTATATATTTTGGTCGTCTTCATTCTCTCATTTTTTAGATATCTCATAGGTTCTCCTTCTCTTTCCACTTATTATTACTATTGTTATCATTTATATCTGTTTTTTTTCTGGTTTCTTCCTGTTAGCCCATTACCTGTCATTTTGGGCTACAACTTGACTTGCCTACTGGTGGGATAGACATCATCATTATTTGAGAAATCAGATCGTGATTTAAATGACTTCTAACCACTGTGGGAAGGCTTGAAGCACAAAAACGCAAGAAAATTGAGAAAATAACCTAAGGGGTCGTTATACTTAATCTAATGCTCTCACATTCATTAATCTAATGCTCTCACATTCATACTCATGAATACATATACTTTAGGATTAATTGTAGTCTTTTTTTCACGATCTCGAATAATCGTATTAAATTACTTAGTCATGTACATGTGACTTAGATGTAAATAGAAATTCTTTTCGACAATGTCTTTTCATATTAGCATAGCTCAGATTGACGAGCAGTTTATTTGAATATAAACTAGACTTTAAGACCTTTAATTTAATCGATGATATAATCTAACTCTTTATATTGGAGATATGCTAGTTCAAAGTCACGCCATATGCTAGATCACTTAAAGTGACTCTCCACATGGTATGACTCTCCACAAGGTATCTCTTTTTTACTTAAGCTTTTGCTTTTTGATTTTCTTCGACCTAAAACCTTGGCTTGACACTTCAAACACCTTCATATTTCAACTTATTAATACAATCATTCATTTATAACCTTATTCTCCCGATATCTCATTGGGAAATGATGTAACACACTAGATTTAGACTTGTAAGTATAATGTGCTATGTCAAATAATCTACGCGTGCATGGTGTTACTCAAATCTTAAAGTCTAAAGAGATCAGGTTGAGTAGAATCAAGATAGATTATCTAGATGTTTCAATGATATAAATATAGGAGATCCAACGTTTGAATGAGGTAGAAATCACTTTGATTCAATCATACATCTAGTTAGCATGGAAGAAAATTCTAATATCCAGACCATCCAAAAGAAAGAAAGTTTTAAGTATATTGGGTTTATATCTAAAGTAATGAGGATATTGATAATGATGTCATACATTATAGTGGCGCAGTATAGATGAAATGAAGGCTTCTAGAGTCTTGTGTAGTAAGAACGTGACACCAAAAATTAAAGGCAAATTTTATAGAGTGGTGATTAGACCAACTATGTTGTATGAAGTAGATGTTAACCAATCAAGAACTTTTATATCCAAAAATGAAAGTTGCATAAATAAGAATGTTGAGATAGATATGTAGGCGGACTAGGGGAGATAAAACTAGAAATGATAATATCTCAAAACAAGGAGGGAGTGATCACAGTTTGAGGACAAAATGCGAAAGTAAAGTAGAGATGGTTTAAACATGTGAATATGATGAGATACACGAATGTCCCAGTACAGAGGTGTAAAATTTTGGATATAGATGGTTCCAGTAGAAGTAGAGGTAGACTGAAGAAGTATTGAGGAGAGATGATTAGACAAGACATAACACTGGTTTAGATAATCAAGAACTTGACCTTATATAGGAGGTTGTGGAGAACACAATTAAGGGTATAAAGTTAGTTATGTAGTTGAGTATTGTCTTGCGTATACGTCCGCACTACAAGTTGTTGACACATAATTTTTGTCCTCCATAACTTAAATTTAATTCTGGGTTTCTTCAATTTTTAGTAAAAGTGAAATATTTATTTCATCCGAATAAATGCGCTCTAAAATATTTATTTGGGTTAGTTTTGTCATTTAAGCGACGATTATACATTTTTGTTATCACATATACGAGATTGTATATAAATTTTATTACTTAAATGAATATTTTTATCAAAATTGAACTTTTATTTAGATTGAGCTTGGAAATTATTTCAGAAGGGTAAAATCTTGATTCAAATATAATTTGTTCTTGAAAATAGTTTATTTGGAAAATATGTATTTGATTTTTATTAAATGAAGAAGTCCGAGATTAAATGAGGCATTAATTCATATCGAATTTTGATTTAATTTAGTCAGTCCATTAAATTTGACCATATTGAAATCAAATTGGCTCTGATTGCAATTCAATTAGCCAAATGATTTTCAAATTGATTGAAAATTAAATGAAAAAAGCTAAATCCTAATCTAATTGGGTTTATTTTTTAAATAACTCCCAAATAACCTAATCTACCCAAAATCACCTTTCTAACCAGCAACCCCTTTTCCATTTTTGGCCCATTCCCACAAACAGGCGCAACAAAACTTTACCTTAACAACAAAGCACACCAACCCAACAACATTAACAATTATTTCATCCATCCCACAAACCAACTCCGACTTGGACCAATAACCAACCACCCTCAGCAGCCCACTTCATAAAATGACATCACCAGCCTAATTTTTGACTTGACCCACTTTATTCTCTTCTTTACAACAAACAATGACAACAGCTCCTCCCAATGTACAACAGAAAATAATGCATACAAAACCACCAACAACAACGGCAACCTTATCTGACCCATTCAACAACAGCAAAAAACTAGCCATCGCAACCTTAACCTGCGGATTCAAAAGCAACCCGCAACTCGATCCAGCGGCGGCTAGCCTACAAACCGACTTTGGTGACCCAAAATTGAACTGTGATTCAGCCTATCCATACGACAACGACCAACTCAACAATATTCCACCAATTTGAATTTCAAATATGTACTAAAATAGTACCGTTTCCAACTCATCCCTTATCCTTTTTCAAATTTTCTATAATACCCCTAAATTTATTGCTCCCAAATCGGAAAGCTCATGATTCACCCCATTTGATTCTTTTTAAAAGGCTCACCGTTGAGCAAAAAACACAAGTCTCAAGGTTTGGAAAAATCTTTGAGAAAAGAAGAGTTTTTATTTTAGTATAAAAATTTCCTTTTTCGTGAAATTATTGGGCTAATCAAAGTTCTCGAGTTGAACGTTTTTCAGTGGTGTTCGACACCCGACAAAAGCCCGAAGTCCTATTTTGCAGCCCCGAAAGAGGTAAACATATACTTTTCCCTTTTAATTTTATCATTTTCTTCTTCATCTTTTTCATCGTAGTAATATTCATTTAGTCGTAATAGTATTGAGGCTGGAAATTGTTTAGTATAAAAGGCCTTGAAAGCCATTAGGTTTTCTTGTATGGCATAGTGTTCTTTTGAGCTAATTACTTCTGCTCTAGCTACTTGATTCATTGTTTGGCTTTGCACTTGTTAGCATTTTAATTTGTTGTTAGTCAAGTTGTTTGAAGTTATGATTAGGGATTTCGAACATGTTTTCTTTATCGTACTAGGGCAACTTGCCTATTTTCTCAAAATTATCGTGTATACTTGTTTGGAAATAGTTACACATTCGATGTGTTTTGTATCTACAAATTGAGACAAATCTCGTCATAATCTTTGTTAGTATAGTCCTTTTTGATTACACGTATAGAAGAACATGAGCAAGACTATATTTTTTTTTGAATGATCTCAAAAACTCCCTATTATTTACTTCATCATGTTTTCGTTTTAGGGATTATTTTAGTTTATCAAAAGCGGAAGCTTTTGCCATGAGTCTAGAAATTTCCCTTTTCTATATTTTTCTTAAGGTGTAAGGTCCCAATTTCCTTCTTTTGAGAATATACCAGTTAATGGAGTTGGGTTAAATGTATTGACTTTAAATCCATAACCTACGTGATCTCTCTCTCTTGATTTCCAAATATGCATCCATTTTACTAAAATTTATTTAGGTTGGATATCATGATTTCACTTTCTTAGCTTACTTTCAGTATTTTAGTTGTGTGTTTTTGTCTTGTCTAGTTGAGAGTATGTTTTGATGACTTTTGCTGCAATTACTTCCTTTTAGCAATTAGAATTTGTGTTAATGCATAACTCCCGCTCTTTCTCTATTTTCTATCGATTTCTCTTGAAAATGCGTTTGTTTCTGCCTTGAGAGTGTTTACTGCTGATGAGTATGATTAAGTGGAGTGTTTACCTGTGGGATTTCAATTTTAATATAAAGTTATTTTGAAAATGGTGATTGTTAAGTAATGGGTATCTTCTCAGTCTTCGAATACCCTTCTCAAAATTTCATTACATTCTAGCCATCTATGTTTGTTTACAGATTAGGTGCCTCTGAGAAAATTTATACATTACCTTTTCTATTATAAATTTTTTGTTGTATTCTTTCACTAAAACGTCTGGACATTCCCGGTATTACTAACTCATTCACTGCCTTTGCTACTATCTTTCTTAAGCTTTGTTTCAAAATGCTTGTTTGATAATAAAGTTGAGTGACCCATAGCCTTATCCTGTCTTTTGGATTCTCGAAATAGAGTCATAACCTTAATCACCTCTTGATCATATTCTAATCTTGATACAATCTTGGACAAGTTTGTGTGTTGTTCTAATTGATTGATTATGAAATAAATAATATTTTGATCATGAAACCTTTCAAATAAGTTTGCCGAGTATCTATGTGCCATCTATGCTTTTATTAGTGGTAAGATTTGGTATCAAATATATTAATTTTATTCAAGTGTAAAGAAACTCATATCAAGATATCACTTAGTGTGTTGCTTGACTGCCTGGACATATCCTCATTTCTTTCGTTCTTATAAATTTTCTCTATCTTTTTTCCTTCCTTCTTTGGTTGGTCATGTGTTAACTAATTTTAATTTTCCTTTTCCTAGGTTGGCCAATGTATTAATTTTACTTTTCTTTCTCTTCTTCCTTTTGTTAGTCGTGTATTAATGTTCTTTAATTTTCTTGTTTTGCATGGAAATTCGTTGGAGTCCGAACGGACTCTTTCCCTTTGCATTTCATAATGGGACAGTGAGGCCCATCTTTTGAGTCAAGTCCGAAAAAAAGTCTAAAGTCGATTACATCGCGCATGAATACAAGGAGTTGGAAGAAGGAAAAATGATCCAAAAGCCCCCTTATTGGAGTAGCTAAGAGACTCGAAAGTCTCATCTTTTTTTATTTATTTATTATTGCTTTATTTATTTTTATTTATTTATTTATTTATTTATTTGGGGCCTCGAAGCCAAAATTGTAAATTAATACAGGTGAAGCAAATTTTGGGCCAAAGGGCTCAAAAATATAGTTTAGGATAGGTTACTCGCCAAAAGCCCAATATTTAGATTAAAACAAGTGATGATGGGCCAAAAGCCCAAATGAATAAGTTAGGACAGGTGCAGGTGGGCTAAAATCCCTATTAGATTAGGATAGGGTCGATAGATTTAGGCTTACGAGCCTAAGTCTTCTAGTTCTCCCCTATCCCCTTTACGTGCTATTTGATTTTAATTTTCTTAGAACTAGCTAAATTTCCCACTAAGTTTCTCATTTATTTTGCGCAAATTTTTTCCTTAATCAATTGCTTTTCAACAATAAAGTTAGTCAAATGGGTTTTTTTCAAATAGTCCTGATAACCGCAAGTTAGTAGATACTCTTGGTACCTTAAAAACCTTCCAAGAGTATTAATAGGATCGCTTATCCAAAATTTCAAACTTAGATGATTTTTTCTGTTTTGGATCATTTAAGTAATTTTCAAAGGTTTTCTTAATTTTTTGAAATAAATTAAGCGGCTAATCTATTCTCGAGTTTAAAAACCTTCTTGAAAGTATTTTGAACTTATGAAAACACTAAAGTCATTTCTCCACAAAACAGAAATGGCGACTCTATTGGAGAATTTAACGAGGTTCTAACCAAATAGTTGAACTAGCTTCTTTACACCATTGTAATGTTTAAACTGTTTATGTTCTTATGTGCTTAAATTATTGCGATTATTAATTATTGTATTTTATAGCATAATCCTACATTCTAATTATTAAACTGCTGGAGGTTTTGTGGATGTCCCAGCCCCTGTTGTTCAACTCCAAATTAAGTGTTGAGAATACTACGGTTTACCAACATGTTAGGCGGTCGGAGGTTGTTTGTATTTCTAAACTCAAGTTATCCACTTGGGAATATATGTCTAAACCTACTCTAGAAACCCAGGATAGAGCTAAACCAAAACCCTCTTTTAGGTATGAGCCTAGGATAACCCAATGCCATAAGAGGTGTTGGACCCATTAGAAAACCTACCCTGCATCTATTGGCCATGAGTTAATTACAGACGAATCATATTTATGTGTTGAAGAAATATATGTCTATTTAAATCCAATCTGTTATCCTTTGGGGTAGGGGAAGGATTATTCTGCTTACTTTCATGTACGAAATGGCCCAACCGTGCCCATACAATAGGTTCAAGATAGTTACCGGACCTGACAATTTCCTAAAAATAGGTGGAATTATCTGAATCCAAAACACAAAGAGATTGTTAGTAAGAACTTTGGGCATCTGCCTTCGCTTATAGAGATGGACGCCTGGCCTGAAATGATCCACATACTGATGAAGTTTTGGGATGACAATATTATGGTGTTTCACTTTGGGGAAGTGGAGTTGACACCTACTATTGAAGAAGTCTTGACTTGTTATAAAAGTATCGATATGTGCACAAAGAGAAAGAGTACACTAGATAATGATATTCTAGTCCCTGGCATACGGAATCATCAAAAGATCAAGAGAGCCTTTACAATCAATAATGACACCTGGTTGGGGGAATGTGATGGAGAAAACATATCTTTTTGTGGTTTGTATCACTGATTTGGAAGGTATAATGCTTTCGAGAAGTTCAAACATAAATTTGAGTCAGAAGAAAAATAGAAGGAGAAGAGAGCATTTGCTTTTATGGTAGGCTTACTTGGAACAATAGTGTTCCTGGAAGGATAAAATTGCACCATCCATCCAAGGTTCATTATGGTAATAGACACTCTCTTGAACGGAATGAGCTATGATATCACTAAGGTATTCCATACCTTAGCCCCTATGATTGTCACTGAGATATATCGAGCATGGGGAATGTTCCAAAGAGGGTATCGTTTCTTTTAAAGTTGCAATCTTATCTTGCAATGATGGATGATAACACACTTATTGAAAATCCTAGAATGGGAAAGCTGGACCCTCGAACAAAGGTAGATCTTCTATCATCACAAGACATGTGGTTGTTCCTGCACAAGTTTAAGAGGAAAGAGTCTCCGAAATTTTGGTTCAAGGTTTTTTTGAGAATTGAGTGATGACAACATTCAATGGTCAATCAGATATCTTCGCCTAGGGAAGTACATTACTCGGGGAGGGGGTGAATGGCCTTCCCTAATGCTTCCAGGACTCAGGGGAACTCGTCCTTATAATCCTAATAGGGTTCTTAGACAATTTGAAATCCGACAGGTAATACCACAAACGAGGCCTATGCTTAGATTCGTCATTGAGTGTGAAGAAGGTGAAACTCCATTCAAGAAATATATCATAGATGGGTGGAAGAGAAGAAAAAACAAAGCAGGTATCTTTCTGTATTGGGTATGAACCCGAAGTTAGTGACACATACAATGAGTGGTTGAAGAAGAATCTCGCCGGAGCACTTATTCTGGGTCCGAATGTACCCACTCTAATTATTGATGTAGAATCAGAATATCATATTTGACTCCACGGGCTTTAGGATGAATTCCAAAGAAGTGAGTTCATGTACCAACAGATGTATATAAAGGATGCCTCAACCATACACCAGTTGAAAGAAGAGTTAAAGCGAGTCAGGCAAGAGGCTAACAATGCTAGACAGTGTCTGATCGATTTGGATGATTGCATGGTTTCTCAGATTGATAGCATAGAAAAGATGACCTACGAGAACAAAGCACAGTTGTACGGGAGTCTCATGATCATCTATAGATATCACATATGGCAAGAGGTGAATAAAGCTAAGAAGGCAAGGCCCAATGAAGGAGCATTTGGTAGCTAGTATTTCTATCCCCTGCACGGGACCTTGTTTTTCTTCTATGTTATCTTCCTTTTCCCTAAAGATTGTATCCCTCTTATGTTACTTTTGTAGGAGTTTATGTCCTTTTATATATCTATGTAAAGTTGGGGGGATAATGGATTGTCTTTTAAAAGGCATATATTTTTTAGGCCAACCCTTGGCTTAAAAGGGTCACCCTAACTAGTATATGCATTTATTATAATGTTGTTATGTGATATACTGATTTATGTGTTTATGTGTGTTTGTTTGAATTAGAGACAAATTTATCCTCTATGCTCCCGTGGATCAGTTTGCCTATGATCAAAACAACTCTATGTGGTTACTCCTTGTCAAATATCTTGCATTACTTATCACATATGAGAACTAACATATCTGCCTTTGAGTTATTTTCCTTTACAAATAACAGAAAACTACTTCGTGTTGAAACAAACTAGCAGAACATCCTTACTTCATTCGGTCAAAATTTCATAAAATCACATCCTCTTACCAGCATTCAACCATGACTGGAAGTGATGAAGATACTGCATTGGCCATCCGGGACAATGTGATAGCAGAACAAGCGAGATAATTATTGAACTTGTGAGAAAATTGGAAATGCTTTAAGAGGATATGAACCATACAATAGATCTGGCTAATCTGGCCATCACCATCAATGCTCCTATCCCAGGAGAACATGGCCCTCTACTCCAAATTTCTCCCTTCAATGCTTCTATTCTCGAGAATCATCCAAATAAAATATCGTCTACCTTCGCTTCCTAATTTCCCACAAATCCCATAATCAATAATGCTTTGATTCATGTTGTCCAAAAAAACAATCAAGAGAATAACCCAGATGTGTACCATCCACAAAACCCATCCCTAACCCCACAAAATCCATTTCTAAATCCATAAAATTTATTTTCAAACCCGCAAAATCCACTCCCAAATCCATAAAATCCATCTCTAAATCCCCAGAACCCATTTTCAAACCCACAAAATCCATTTCCAAACCCACAAGATTCATTTTCAAATCCATAAAATCCATTCCCAGCTTCACAAAATCCCTCTCAGACTCCATCAAACTACTCACAAATTCCATAAAGTGTTCTCAATTTACAAAATATCCTTTCTTCCTACCACTCAACCTCCTCTCATCATCAATATCAATCTCCCGTCCTAAATTCTTCTTATGTCATTATATCCCTCAATATCTGTAACCCCTTTTCTTATCCCGAGGTAGACCATTATGACGAAAAGGAAAAGGAATGGAGGACCAAGCATAAAAAGAAGTTGTTGGCCATGAAAGAGGAGATTATGGGGATCAAAAAGTCTCAGGGGCAAGGGATAGTGATGCTTTGATATACGATGATCTGTGTGTTCACCCGAAAGTAGATTTGCTAGAAGGGTACAAAGTCCCTAAGTTTGAAGTATTCAATGGCACTGAAAATCCCATGGCTCATCTAAGAAGTTATTATGACCAAATATTCAGGATAGGAAGAAATGAGGCTTTAATAATGTGCTTATTTAGCCGAATCTTTAGCGGCGAATCTTTAGATTGGTTCGTGTCTCAGGAACTGAAAAAGTGGTCTAGCTGGAGAGTGTTGGCTAAAAGTTTTCTCAATAGATTTGCATTTAATATTGAAACAGTCCCTGACCAATACTTATTAGACCGGATCAAGAAGAAGAATGATGAGTGTTTTTGAGACTAGGCCTTCTATTGGAGAAAAGAAGTTGCTAAGGTACAACCTCCCATGTATGAGGAGGAAATGGTATTGATTTTCTCTCATGCTCAAGAGAGAGAGTTTTATTCTAGGATGGTATCCGTGGTCAGGGCAACTTTCGCAGACGTAGTAAAAATTAGGGAATCACTAGAAGAAGGCATTCGAACAGGAAAGATTGTCAAAACTCCAAAAATCATATGGGACTTTTGTGCTCCCAAAAAAGAAAAAAAAATATGTGACTACGGTCTCTACTGATTCTATTGCTAAATTGAAGAAGAAATTTAAGCCCAGGAATGTTCTTTTCTCTTCGCCGCCACCAAGTTTTCAGCCTGTATTCTACGCCCAACCCCAAGACCAAGCACCAATTCTGAATATCCCATCCCAATACCAATCTTCACTTCTAAATATTCAATCCCAATACAAAGCTCCACTTCCAAATATCCAATCCCAATACCCAGCTCTACAACCAAATATTTTACCCTAATACCAAGTTCTACTACCAAATTATCAGTCTCATGTTCAATTTGCCCCTCCAAATAACGAAATAAACATCCAAGTGCCTCTAAATTATCATCAAGTACCTCCTCCCACTAATCAAAACCATTATAACCCCCCATATCCCAACCTCGAAAAAAGACCTCCCCGAAACTTCACGTTGTTGGCTGAAAGTCGTACCCAACACTTTGGAAGATTAAAATACGTTGGTCATTTATAGCTCATCCAATTGAAACATTCCAATCCCAACTCCTAATTTTATCGTGCCGATCAAAATTGTGCCTATCATTCGAGAGCGGCGAGGCAAAGTACAGAGAAATGTGTTACCCTAAAGCATAAGATTCAAGACTTGGTTAATCAAAAGTTTATCACACTTCAGTCACCATGTAATACCCCATATTATTCTTAGCTCAGTTTAGCTTTTAGTTGTATACATAAGGGGATTAAGGCCTGAAAATTTCACTAAGTATTGGGGACTTAGTCATTTCTAAGGCCTATTAACTTTGAGGATTTTTATATTGGTATTTCCAACCCCAAGGTGTTGGTTTTTGAGTTAATTCTTGTTTAGGGGTGTAAGGATCATGTCTCAAAAAAGTTTTGGATTTTTAGGATGAGGCTTGGGTCACGTTTGAATCACGAATCTAGCAAGTCACTGCGATAGGGATGCATTGCAGAAATATTACCATTTTCATATTCACCGCATCGCGGTGAGGTAAATGGCCAACCTCAATTAGATCGCATCGTGGTAAGCATGCTATGCCCAGTTATGAATTTAATTGCCTATGGTCACTTGTGACCGTAAGTACCGTTGTCGCGACTAAGCGGTAGCCTCTGGTCATGACAAAATATAGTATTACAGCCTAATATTTTAAAGTGTCCTAGGGAGTCTGAAAGCCGCGTTGAGTAGATTTTTGTGCATGGGTGTAAAGCTCACCACACTTATGGACAAAAGGCTACGAGATGTTTTAGGAAAAGTTTCCCTTCTTTCAGTATCCATGCCGTCCGAATGAGCATGATCTCTATTTAAACTCTCTTTATAACTCATCCTTCATTCTATTTACAGACTATGCCTCCCAGAAGAAAGAATAGAACAAGAGATAGGGACCAGCTCACACCTCCGCTTATTCAGGAAGATCCCCTGAATAAGCATGTCTCTCACATTGAGTTCAGAGCTACTTTCACTACCTTAGCTCATTCATTAGTGGATCATAAAAATTAGTAGGTTATTGCCCCATCCAACCTAGTGGCAAATATAGTTGAAGCTAGGATTCAGGATTTCACCCAAATGAATCCCCTTTCATTTTCAGGATCCAAGTCTGAAGAGGATCCTCAGGAATTTCTTGATATGGTTCAGAAGGTGATAGATATTATGGGCATCACTTTGAGTGAGAGTGTAGAGTTGGCTGTATATCAGTTACATAACATATCTTACATCTGGTTTAAGCAGTAGAAGGAGGACCGTGGTGGTGATTCAGGTCCTGTTAGTGGGAGGAATTTGCTACGGTTTTTTTAGACAGGTTTTTCCCATTGGAGTTGAGGGAGTCTAAGATTCAGGAGTTCATTAATTTAAAGCAGGGAAGCATTAGTGTGAACGAGTACTCAATTAAGTTTACTCAGCTGGCGAGGTATGCTCCTAATGTGGTTGCAGATAATAAGTCTAGAATGAGTAAGTTTGTTTCTGGTGTATCTGATAGTGTGGTCAAGGAGTGTTGGACTGTTATGTTGATTAAGGAGATGGACTTATCTAGGCTTATAGTTCATATTCAGCATATTGAGGAAGAGAAGCTTAAGGAGAAAGAAAGAGAGAATAAGAGGGCCAGAACAGGTAGTTTTAACTTTTCTCAGCCAAGGTCAGAAAGTGGTAACCATTCTCAATTCTGTTAGAAGTCCTCATCCCCAACTCCATTTTCAACTAGTGTGCTATTGCCTAAGTTCAGGCTAGATGGTCGAGATAGGGCACCAGGCTCTAAGTTCCAGGGTAGTGAGAACAGTGGTCGTACTGACCCGCTCTGCAAAATATATGGCAGGCATCATCAGGGTGTATGTAGAGCTAGAAGTGATATATGTTTTGGGTATGGCAGGCAAGGCTACCAAGTCATAGATTTCCCAAAGGTTCGTCAGCAGGGTCAATCCAGCCGTCCTCCAGTTCTAGGCGGTTACCCGACCTAGCAGGGTGCCGCTTCCAGCGCAACCAGTGGGCAGCTACAGAATTGGTTGTATTTCTCCAGACTCCGCAGGATCATAAATGTTCTCCTAATGTATTTACGGGCACATTACAGGTATTTTATCTCCATATCTATGCTTTATTAGACCCTAGAGCTTTACTCTCCTTTGTAACCCTTTATATATCAGTCGATTTTGGTGTCAGTCCCAAATCTTTAGCATAATCTTTCTCAGTGTCTACTCTAGTAGGTAACTCTATTGTATCCAGGCAGGTATACAGGAACTTCCCGGTTATAGTGTCCCAGAGAGTTACCTCAGCGGATCTTGTAGAGTTAGAGATGACTGACTTTGATGTCATTCTCGACATGGATTGACTCCTCTCATATTATTCCTTAGTTGATTGTATAAATAGAGTCGTTCAGTTTCAGTTTCTAAATGAACCAATCATTAAATAGAGGGGTAGTACCCCGGTGCTTAGCGGTCAAATTATTTCTTATCTTAAGGCAAGAAAAATAATATCTAAGGGGCGCATGTACCATCTTTATCGATTCAAAGACTCTAGTTATGAGACTCCAAGTCTCAAGTCATTTTCAGTTGTAAGGGAATTTCTAGATATGTTCCCTAAAGTTCTCCTCGGAGTTTCTCCCAAAAGGGATTTTGACTTCAGAATAGATCTCCTTTCAGATACCGAGCCTATCTTTATTCTCTCTATATAATGGCTCCAACTGAGCTTAGGGAATTGAAAAAATAGTTGAAAGATCTATTAGATAAGGGATTCATCAGACCCATTATTTCCCCATAGAGCATACCAGTCCTTTTCGTGCATAAGAAAGACGGTTCTCTCAGAATGTGCATTGATTACCATCAGTTGAACAAAATCACAATCAAGAATAAATATCCACTCTCCAGGATAGATGACTTGTTCGACCAACTTCAGGGGTCCAGTTACTTCTCTAAGATAGACCTCAGATCCAGCTATCATCAGCTTAGAGTCCGAGAATGTGACATTCCTAAAACAGTCTTCAAAACTCGATATGGTCACTTCAAATTTCTAGTTTTGTCTTTTGGACTAATAAATGCCCCAACAGCTTTCATGGACTTAATGAACAGAGTGTTCAAGAATTACTTGGACATGTTCGTCATAGTCTTCATTTATGATATTCTTGTCTATTCTCGTAGTGAAAATGATCATGCAAACCATCGCAGAATTGTATTGCAGACTCTTAGAGTCCATCAGTTATTCACCAAAATCAGTAAGTGCAAGTTTTATCTAAGATCAGTAACTTTACTTTGCCATATTATCTCCGGTGATGGCATTTGAGTTGACCCTCAAAAGACTGAAGCAGTAAGAAACTAGCCCAGACTTATCTCTTCTTCAGATATCAAGAGTTTCTTAGGTTTGGCTATCTATTATAGATAGTTTATTGAAGAGTTCTCATCTATTTCATCCCCTATGTCTCAACTAACTCATAAGAAAGTCAAATTTCAGTGGTCAGATTCATGTGAGAAGAGTTTTCAGGAGTTGAAGACTCGACTCATTTTAGCCCAGTCTTGACTGACGGTTAAGATGGGTTTGTGGTTTAGTGTGATGCTTTCAGAGTTATTCTTAGTTGTGTATTGATGTAGATAGGTAAGTTAATAGATGTTACGTCTTAAATCCTATTGGGGCGGACTGGCACCCGTAACCAAGGAGGCCCGGGAGAACCAGCTCATAACTTTATACTTCCCATGCATACCTCTATGACAACCCAAAATTCGGACAGCATCATGTCTCATATAAAAGGAAATAATCACCTGTATAAGCTCGAGCACACATATATATGTATTTATAATACTTGGCCGTTAGAGCCATCACATCTATTAACAAAACACCACCTTGACTGTATATTAGGTCTACAAAGCCTCTAGACAATACACAGAGTTTAACTAAGGTCGGGACACACCCCTCCATATAACTAGCTTCTATATAATACCAAAAGTGACTGGATATGACACGGAAAGCCCCAAAGAAAACTGGAGCTCACCAAAAGCAGCTGGATATCCTGGCTCCTACTTGTGCTGTGTATGAGCTGAGGTACCTGTGCCTGCAAATGAAATACAGGTCCCCCATGGGGGACGTCAGTATGAAATATGTACTGAGTATGTAAAGCTATAGATAATCACATATGATATAGGAGCTCAATAGAAATCAGAAACAAGTGAATAAATCGTAATAAGAGTGGACCACACTTACTAGAACTTGTGACAACCTGTACATTGTATTTATTCAATTACTTTACCTTCGTTCTTATCATCTTTGTAATCATTACTGTACTGTACTGTGACCATTAGGCTGCCTCCAGTACATATCAACTGGGATCGACCCATGATAGGCTTATGCCCCTGGGATACCACCCATAAATATATAAATAAGCATCGACCCATGATAGGCTTATGCCCCTGGGATATCACCCAATAAGAGAGAACTTCCATCACTTAGTTTACTTAATCTTTGAGATTGTTATTTCTGTGGCCACCGCATTTTTGATACTCTGAAACAATGATACATTAATAAGAGACATAAAAATAGACCATCAATGTAATAACAATGAAGTAAGAACTTATTGGCACATCAATGAAGTGTTTTAGAGTCATCAATGCCATAACAATGAAGTAGGAACTTATTGGTATATCAATGAAACATTTTGGAGTCATTAATAGCACATGGATCTTGTTTGAGTAACCGGATACCTTCTGACATTCATTAGTGCAATAAACATGTAAGATTTGGAAAACAAGTAAATATTGGAATGTCTTGACATCTTGTAGGGTGGAAACAAGTTCATTGGTAACGTAGGACATCCTACAAAACCATTATGGATCACATGTTACTGAATAACTTTGGAAACTTTCTTAATAGAACAATTGTTCACTTTCATGCCAAAGATTTGGTATAGAGTATGCTTTACATACCTGACTGTCAGCCTCCAATACTAGTCCCAAATGGACTTCCCGTCTTTTTGGATTACTTATCTACAATGAACATATATAGCAATCTAGTATTAGCAACCAAATGTCACAATTCAATTATTTGAATTCACCAAACTAGTGGTTAAGTAGTAAGCCTTAATTACACCATAAAGGGTGTCACTTTAACCATCTTATACTCCAATTACATTCACATGCCATGCATATTCATACAACATCCTCCAATATCAAGTTTGGATTCATTTATCCTTCCAACCAATCCATTAAACCAAATTGAGCCATAGACATAAATAATCATCAATTCAATAGTATATCACCATATCCACCTTCCATAACTCAATTACCATATCTACCTTCCATAACTCAATTACCATATCCACCTTCTACAATTCAATACAACCAAACCATGCAAAATAGTCCATAACCCTATTTCCATCACCTTTCAATAACAACCAATACATATAATCCTCTATCACACATATACATATGGAAAAGAACAAAGGCAAATAATATTCATACCTTAGAATTCACCTCTTGATTATGCAATCCTTTTTGCACAAATAATAGGTGTCGTTCGAATCTCTTGAGATGACAAACGAAGTTATCGGATTACTTTGAAATTTCTACAGTTGAATTAAAAGTAATTTAAAGGTCAAATTTGGCTAGGGTTTGTTCTTCCTCAATGATTGATGATGAAAATGAGTTTTTGAACTCATATACATGTATATATACACATATTCCCGTCCATAATATAATAGGAAACGATCAAAATGCCTTTAAAAGTTAAATAATGTCAAATCTGTCCTTTGGTGGACTGTTTTGATAAGCTAAAGTAGATCGACCATAACTCTTTGCTCCGATATTGGATTTGGGTGAAATTGGTATCGTTGGAAGGATAATTCAAAGCGCTTTCATTTATAAATTAGGCCACCCAGTTCATCCTGTACAAGGAGTTATGGTCGTTTGAAGTTGACCCTAAAAATCTATTTTAATAGGCTGAAGTAAAATGAGTATAACTCCTTACTCAGACGTTGGATTTAGATGAAACCAATTGCATTGGAAATAAGAATCAAAGATATTTCTTTTCATAGGTGCAGCTCTCCCAGTTCATTATATTAAGAGAGTTATGATCGTTCGAAGTTGACCCAAAAATTCAGCTGGCCTCAGTAGTTTGTGTGCAGGAAATTTTCCTGCATATTTACTATTCCCAAATATCCCGACCACCATTTTATAGTTTCGAACGTGCTCGATTATATCTGAAACTGATCATTTTTGGATATATTTATATCGTTGGAAAGCTTATTCATAACCTTCGCATGGATCCATCGACGGGCAAATTCAGGTATAAATAAAATAAAAATATTAATTCCATATAAATAAGACCAATACACGTACTTGAATATGCCAATACACGTACTTAAATACTGGGTGTTACAATAGCCTATGCCTCTAGATAGCTTAAACCCCATGAAAAAATTACCCTACCCATGATCTTGAGCTAGTAGTTGTTGTTTTTGCCTAGAAAAATTAAAGGCTTTACCTTTATGGGGTTCATGTTGATGTATTCACGGATCATAAAAGTTTGCAGTATGTGTTATTGCAGAAAGATTTGAATCTTTGTCAGAGAAGGTGGCTTGAGTTTTTAAAAAATTATAATATGAGTGTGTTGTATCATTCGAGCAAGGCCAATGTAGTGGCAGATGCCCTTAGCAGGTTGTCTATGGGTAGTGTTGCTCATGTTGAGGATGATAGGAAGGAGTAAGTTAGAGAGGTTCATCAGCTTGCTATGTTAGGCGTTCGGTTGGTTGATTCATCTAAAGGTAGCATATGTGTTTAGAATGGTTCGAAATCTTCATTGGTTACCGAAGTGAAAGAAAAGTAGGATAAGGATCCCAGTCTGGTTAAGTTGAAGGAATCAATCGGAGATCAAAAAGTAGAGGTTTTCTCCTAAGGGATAGATGGTGTGCTTTATTGTCAGGGAAGGTTATGTGTTCCATGTGTTGATGGTTTGAGGATGCAGTTTTGGAAAAAGTGCACGATGTTCAATATTTCATTCATCTAGGAGCCACTAAGATGTACCATGATTTGTGGGAAATCTATTGGTGGAATGGAATGAAGAAGGATATTGTAGAGTTTGTGGCTAAGTGGTCAAATTATCAACAGGTTAATATTGAGAACCAGAGGCCTAGTGGTGCATTGTAGGAGTTCAGCATCCCTACTTAGAAGTGGGAAGTGGTGAACATGGATTTTGTGATGGGTTTGCCTCGTACTCGTCGTCAGCATGATTCTATATGGGTCATTATGGATAGAATAACTAAATTAGCTCATTTCTTGCAAGTCCATACTTCGTATTCAGCTGAGGATTATGCTAGGATTTATATTAGAGAGTTGGTTAAGTTGCATAGAGTTCTATTATCTATCATATTAGATAGAGGTACTCAGTTTACCTCTCATTTTTGGAAGGCTTTTCAGAAGGGTCTTGGTACCCAAGTCCATTTCAGTACTACTTGTCATCCTCAGATAGATGGTCAGGCAGAGAGGACCATTCATAACTTAGAGGACATATTGAGAGCATGTGTTATTGAATTTAGAGGTAGTTGGGATGATTACTTACCTTTGATTAAGTTTGTCTACAATAACAGCTATCACTCCAGTATCAAGATGGCACTGTTTAAGGCTCTCTATGAGAGGAGATGTAGATCTCCTATTGGTTGGTTTGAAGAAGGTAAGGCTTCTCTAATAGGGCTATATTCAGTGTTTGAGGCAATGGAAAAAGTTCAATTGATTCGAGAGATACTGAAGACAGCCCAAAGTCGCCAGAAATCCTATGTAGATGTGAGAAGGAGAGACCTTGAGTTTGATGTTGGTGACTTAGTCCATTTGAAAATCTCTCCCACAAAGGGAGTGAAGAGATTTGGCAAGAAGGGAAGCTCAGTCCCTGCTATGTTGGCCCTTATAGTATTTTGAGTCATTTTGGGAAGGTAGCTTATGAGCTTAGTTGCCTGCAAACATAGCATCAGTGCATCTAGTGTTCCATGTTTCCTTGTTGAAGAAGTGTATTGGTGATTCAACTGTTGTTGTTCTTTTAGAAAGTATAGGTGTTCAGGATAGCCATTCTTTTGAAGAAGTTCCAGTTGAGATCCTAGATCGTCAGATTCATAGACTAGGGAACAAAGAAGTTCCCTTGGTTAAAGTTCTATGGCGGAATCATTCTGTTGAGGGAGCTACTTGGGAAGCAAAAGTAGATATGCATACCAAGTACTCTCATCTTTTCTATACAAACTCAAACCCAGCTTAAGGTAACAGTTCTCCTTAGATTGGCTCTTTCCCATTCTCAATTCCGGCTATATAAACATTCTCATGTCATTGCATGCATTCACGAAATCAGTTCAGGTCATGTATCATATTTCAGACTCAGTTATGTATTCATGTTCCCAATCTTTCATGTTCAGTATATGATCTCAGTTGCTTAGTTTAGAACTCTCAGTCTAATCAGTCTCATCCGAGGACAAATATTCCCAAGGGGGAGATATTATAATACCCTGTATTATACTTAGCTTAGTTCAGTTTCTAGTTGTATGCATAAGGGGCTTAAGGCTTGAAAATTTTACCAAGTGTTGGGGACTTAGACATTTTTAAGGACTCTTAACTTTGAGGATTTTTAGATTGGTATTCCCAACGCCGAGGTGTTGATTTTTGAGTTAATTCATGTTAAAGAAGTTTTGGATTTTTTGGACGAGGTTTGGGTCATGTTTGGATCACGAATCCAGCAAGTCACCGCGATAGAAAGGACGTGTTGTTCTTTGACCTGGGTCGTACAAAAGTTAAGGCATTATCAATCCTCGTACACAACATATCTAATTTCCAGAATGATTCCATTGAAGTATATATTCCAGAAATCTATGCCCATGGGAAAGTTATCTAAGTGGAAAATATTGCTGACTGAGTTCGACATCATGTATATGACTCAAAAGGCAATCAAGGTGCAAGCCTTAGCGGATCATCTAGCTGAGAATCTGGTTAATAATAAGTACGAGCCACTTTGACTTACTTCCCAGATGAGGATATTTTATTCATGGGAGAAGACGATGCAGAGATCTACCCTGGATTGAGATTGTTCTTTGATGGAGTGGTCAACTTTAAAAGGTCAGGAATCGGAGCAATTTTGGTGTCAGAATAGGCCAACACGATCCAGCAACCGCTAAGTTGTGCTTCCCGTGTACCAATAACATGGCTAAATATAAGGCTTGCATCCTTGGTCTCAAGTTTGCACTTGATATGGGTATTCATGAATTATTAGTCATTGGAGACTTAGATTTGTTGATTCACCAAGTACGAGGGGAATGGACGGTAAAGAACTCCAAGACTACTTCGTAGAGCTGCTGCAGGATTTGTGTAGAAGATTCAAGGAAGTTGACTTCAGACATATCCCGAGGATATAGAATGAATTTGCGGATACTTTAGCTACTACATCCTCCATGATTCAGCACCCAGAACAAAGCTACATCGATCATTTATAAATAAGCTTGAAGGAACAACCTACACAGTGTGCACACATCGAAGATGAGCCTGATGGAAAGCTATGGTACTATGATATTAAAAGGTATTTAGAATTTGGAACGTATCTTGAAGAAGCCAGCAACAATCAGAAGAAGACAATTCGGTGTTTGGCAAAGAATTATTTTCTAGGAAATGCTTTTTCGGAGGACTCTAAACTTAGGATTCTTAAGATGTGTCAACGTCGCAGAAGCTACGAAATTAATAAAGGAAGTAAACATCGGAGTTTGCGAGCCCCACATGAATGGGTTTGCCCTTGCTAGAAAGATCCTAAGAACTGGTTACTTCTGGATGAATATGGAAAATGATTGTAGCAAGTATGTGTAGAAGTACCCAAAATGCCAAATACACAGAGATTTGATTCGAATACCTCCGCATGAGCTTTATATGATGAGTTCACCTTGTCCTTTCGTAGCTTGGGGTATGGATGTTATTGGACCAATAGATTCACCAGTGTTAAATGGGCATAGATTCATTTTGGTTGCTATTGATTACTTTACTAAGTGGGCCGAAGTTGCTCCATATAGAGCCATCACCAAGAAGGTACTTACCAATTTTGTTAGGAATAACTTGACCTGTCAATTTGGAGTGCCAGAATCAATCATTACTGATAATGAGGCTAACTTGAACATTCACTTGATGAGTGAGATCTATACTCAATTTAAAATTGTTCATCGCAACTCGACCGCATATCGTCCATAGATGAATGGAGCAGTGGAAGCTGCCAATAAGAATATCAAGAAGATATTGAGGAAAATGATCGAAAATGATAGATCATGGCATGAGATATTGCCCTACGCTCTACTAGGGTATCGTACAATAGTTTGAACCTCCACTGGGCAACCTCTTATCTATTTGCTTATGGGAATAAAGTTGTGATACCTGCCGAGGTTGAGATACTTTCCTTAAGGATTATTCAAGAAGATGGATTAAGTAACGAAGAATGAATTCGCTCTCGCTATGAACAACTCATGCTGATTGATAAGAAGAGAATGGTTGTCATGTGTCATGGTCAGTTGTATCAACACAGGATGATCCGTGCCTTCAACAAGAAAATAAGAGCCCGAACACTTAAAGTGGACAATTAGTTCTCAAACGCATATTTCCTCACGAAAAAAAGTACAAAGACAAGTTCGCCCCAAATTGGCAAGGAACATACATAGTTTTAAGGTATTATCTGGAGGATCTCTGATCCTATCTGAGATGTATGCTCACGAGTGGACCAAACCAATCAATTCTGATATGGTAAAGAGATATTATGTTTGAAGTATGTTTTAGTTTTGTTTCCTTGATTTATTTTTAATCTCCTTTATGATAGTATTTGTTTTATGATGTGTAATTGCCTATAATCCCTTTACTTTTATGTATGATCTATGTTTGACCTAAATTCTTAAGAAAGGAATACGTAGGCGGTCTATGTCGGCTTCGGTCAATCCCTTAAGAGAATTTACTCTTTTCTTTTATGTATGAACTATGTGATGACCTGAATCCCAAGAATGGGATACGTAGGCGACCTATGTTGGCTTCGATCAACCTTTTAGATTTTTCTATATATCCCTAGCGTAGTTCTGAACTACATTTGACCTGATTCCTGCTTCAACGGGATACGTATGCGCCCCAATGGCTCGGTCATATAACCCAAGAAAATAGAAACTGGGGCATAATTATCGAGAAAAAATATCAAAAATTCACAAGAGGAAGATCATCATCCAAAAAGAAGATGAAGACCCGCGAAGACTGTCGATCCTCTGAATCCAAGATAATCTCCAATAGTATTAAAATGGGGCATAAATTTTGAGGAGGCCCTCAAAATTTCTGCTAATATATTGGAATATATTTCAAATCCCCCAACACCAGGAGGTCAAAGGCCAGTTTTAGAAATTACTAGTTGCGACAAAGTATAGATAGACTAAATCTCTTGCTATGACAAGACCTTTTGAAGAACTCTCCAGAAATGATGATGAGTTTTGGAAATCCTCTGTCGGATGTCGAACAAAGTCAAACCTCAAGAAAAAAATGTTCATTGGGCTAGCACATGACATGACTGACAGATATCTTCTAAAGCTTTTACAGAATTTTTGAAACTGGTTTCTAAAATTTAAGGCTACTTTCGAAAATCTATACAAATATTTTTACTTAGTGATTGCCTAGGCATCTATTAGAATAGGGAGTCAGGGTGGAAGTCCCAATATGATGGAGCACCCAAAAGATGGTGAGGAGCAAACCAAGGATTGAAGGAGGTCAACACGGAGTAGTTTCACTCAAACTAATCATTTTTCTGTGGATACAGGGATCTATACACAAAAATGAGAATCTTTTTCAAGAAAATCTCAAGCAAGTTGGGAGCCACACCATAGAATATAATGCTCAAAAATGGTATTTTTGGGTAGCCACGTAAACGGGTTCAGTACCCATTTATCGAAGACCTTTTAAATTGTCTATCTCATTTCTTGAAACCATGAAAGACAAACAAAGGCGCCTTGTCTTCTTTATAAATATTATTTTTAGAATTGTTCTAAAAATAGTCGCTAGCAAAAGCGACTTCGTGTCTACTAAATATTTACCTTGAGCGCAGGTACGGTCAAAGGAGACAGCCCTATAAGACCACAATTAAAGGATTGCTCAAGAAAAAAAGGAACAAAAAAGGTCATCCCCACCACAATGAGGCGATGCAAATGGTACATGTATAAAGCATAAATGCAGACAAACAAACTCAGGTGAAATTATTTTCATTGCCAAGAGGGCCATTGCTTATCATTTCATTGCCAAGAGGGCCATAGCATTTGATAGCTGATGACACACAAGATAGAATACGCTGGCTTTGAGGATATCATCAACATTTAATATCTAATGACATCGAGATAGAATACGTTGGCGTCGAAGATATCATCATCATTTAATATCTGATGACATGCGAGATAGAATATGCTGGCGTCGAGGATATCATCAGTATTTAATAGATGATGACACACGGATGGAATACATTGGCGTCAGTGACATCATCAGTATTTAATATCTGATGACACGCAAGATAGAAGACACCAACATCGAGGAAATCATCAGCATTTAATATCTGATGACACGTGAGATATAATATGTTGGCGTCGAGGATATCATCAGCATTTAATATCTGATAACACGCGAGATAGAATAGTTAGATTCAAAGATATCATTAGCATTTAATATCTAATGACACGCGGGATAGAATACATTGGCATCGAGGATATCATCAGCATTTAATATTTGATGACACGCGAGATAGAATACGCTATCGAGGATATTATCAGCATTTTATATCTAATGACACGCGAGATAGAATACGCTGGTGTCGAGGATATCATCAGTATTTTATATCTGATGACAAGCGAGATAAAATACGCTGGAGTTAAGGATATCATCAACATTCAATATCTGTTGACATACAAAATAAAATACGCTGGCGTTGAGGATATCATCAACATTTAATATCTGTTGAAATGCGAGATTGAGTACTCTAGCGTCGAGGATATCTCAGCATTTATTATATGTTGACACGCGAAGATAGAATACTCTGGCGTCGAGGATATCTCATCATGAATCAGCATATGAATGCATCAAAAACACATGATTCGATGGGATGTCCTTAAGTCGTTATCTAAAGAAGGATGACATATGAGATTTCCTAGAAATTGACAATTTGAGGGTCATCTATAAGTTATTTTATTCGAAATAAGATAGTGTGCAAGGTTACAAATTAGTTGATAATCCATAGTTCATCCGTAAGACTAACAACATCCTAACTGGATAGTGTGTAAGGTTACCCAAAGATCGATAGTTTGAAGGTTATCCATAACTCACAACTAAATCCTTATCGGAGAATATGCGAGATTATCAAATTGATATTTCCAAGGGTTCCCTATAAGCCTCTTCATATCCAAGATAGATTATGTACAGGATTATCCAAAGACTACCAATATGAGAGATATTTATAAGTCATATTGTATCCAAGGTCGGATGATGTGGGGGAATACCTAAGAACTAGCGATTGGAGGGATATCTGTAAGCCATCTCTTATCCAAGGTCGGATAATATGCAGGATTACCTAAAGGCTACCACTTTAAAGGATATCTATAAGTCACCTTGTATCTAACATCAAATAATGCGCAAGATTATCCAAAGATTGACAATTCAAGGAAAATCTATAAGTCGTATCGATACAAACGATGCGCAAGACTTACCCGAGGTCACCTACAAAGAATCATCACAGTAACTGCACAAGTTATCATTCCACATACAACAAGCATTATAGGTGACCAAAAGTATTTCCGCATCAGCATAAGATTACACGGTTGTAGGGATCGTTCTACATAAAGTATCGTCGGTGTCCAAAACGACCACCCCACTTTGAAGACATATTCAATCGACATATGAGCTAATTATGAAACAACCAAGAAGGTTGTTATGTCTGTTATATTAAGTTATCTCGCCCTAAATAGGTACGTGAGAGGATGACTTTGCATTTTTAAATAACAACTCACGTAGAGATATGGGCAAAGACTATATACTCCTTTCGTAAATTATATTTAGCACTAACTATTTTTATTTGAGACATTGTCGAGAGTATCCAAGAGGATGAAAATCTCAAATAAAAACTACAGGTGCGGACGACTCCAAAAAGGATGCATCATAACGTGAAACTCTTTCTTAGCAGCAAAACGGGATATAGTCTAGAGAAGGACGTCAAACTATTTGGAAGTGAGCTAACGGATGATCTCCATCACCATCTAACCACACCTCTATTAGAAGTCATGTGGGTATTCTGGGATATTCTGATTTCAGCTTCACCTTTGGGACATTTCTAAACCCATACCGAGGGTAACCTTCTCTTTCTTTCAAATCCAGGAGATAACATACTTAGAGTTTTGGAAATTATGTCCAAGTAAGTTCTTGCATATGGATGGGAAGGATACCATATTCATGGTTAAGAAGTTACAAACCTCTTTTCCACAACTCAATCAACTGGTCACTCATCCCAAGCCAAAGATCGTCTAAAATAAAACACTATCTTTTCTACCGATTGAGTCGGACTACAAGCAGTCTGATTCCCTAAGTCTTGGAGATATGTAGGCTGAGCTCTTTGATGAAAACTTAACTGCATTCTAACTTCCCTTATTCCTCCTCTTTCCAAGCTTTTGGTTTTACTAAAATTCAAAAACCGGGATGGCTTGTGAATTTCTTGAAGATCGTGCTTAAAATCAAGCTTTATGATCTACAAGTGGCCTGAATTCTCATTAACCTAAGATACGTAGGAAACCCGATACTGGGGTCCATCCATAACTCCATGAAATTCGTGCGAAAATCAACCTCTCTCAGAAAGGAATTTGTGGTCAGACAAAAATTAGAAATATCAAATTCCCTTTGCCCAGGGTTACTTGCATCCACTCTACCCAAAGGGAGGGGCCGATTGTTGAAACATAATTTTTTTCCTACACGACTTAAATTTAATCCTGGATTTCATCAATTTTTAATAAAAGTAAAATATTTATTTCATCCAGATAAATGCGCTCTAAAATATTTATTTGGGTTAGTTTTGTCATTTAAATGACGATTATACTTTTTTGTATTCATATATATGAGACTATATAAATTTTGTTACTTAAATGAATATTCTTATCAAAATTGGACTTTTATTTAGATTGAGCTTGAAAATTATTTCAAAAGGGTAAAATCTTGATTCTAATATAATTTGCTCTTGAAAATAGTTTATTTGGAAAATATGTATTTGATTTTTATTAAATGAAGAAGCCCGAGATTAAGTAAGGTATTACTTCGTGTCGAATTTTGATTTAATTTAGTTAGTCCATTAAATTTTGGCCATAATTAAAATCAAATTGGCTACGATTGCAGTTCAATTAGCTAGCTGATTTTCAAATTGACCGAAAGTTAAATGGAAAAAGCTAAATGCTAATCTAATTGGGGTTATTTTTTAAATAACCCCAAAAATAACCTAATCTACCCAAAATCCCCTTTCTAACCAGCAACCCCCTTTCTATTTTTGGGTCATTCCCACAAACATGCCTAACAAAACTTTACCTTAACAGCAAACCACACCAACCCAACAACATTAACAACAATTTCATCCAGCCCACAAACTAACTCTCACCAAGCCCAATAACCAACCACCCTCAGCAACCCACTTCACAAAATGACATCACCAGCCCAATCTTTGACCCAACCTACTTTATTCTCTTCTTTACAGCAAGCAACGACAACAGCTCCCACCAACGTACAACAGTAAACAACGCTTACAAAACCTCCAACAACAATGGTAACCATACCCGACCCATTCAACAATGAAAAAACACCATCCATTGCGACCCAAACCCGCGAAATCAACCGCAACCCGCGACCCAATCCAGCGGCGACTAGCCTACAACCGAACTTCAGTGACCAGAAATTGACCCGCGATTCAGCCTATCCACACGACAACGACTAACTCAGTAATATTCCACCAATTTGAATTTCAAATTTATACCAAAATAGTACTGTTTCCAGCTCATCCCTTATCCTTTTTTAAATTTCCTATAATACCCCTAAATTTGTTGTTCCCACATCGGGAAGCTCATGATTCACCCTATTTGGTTCTTTATAAACGGTTAACCATTGAGCAAAAAACACAAGTCTCAAGATTTGGAAAAAATCTTTGAGCAAAGAAGAGTTTTTATTTTAGTAAAAAAAATTCCTTTTTTGTGAAATTCGTGGGTTAATCGAAGTTCTTGAGTTGAACGTTTTTTGGTGGTGGTCGACACTCCGACGAAAGCCCGAAGTCCTGTTTTGCTGCCCTGAAAGAGGTAAACATACTTTTTTCCCTTTTAATTTTATCATTTTCTTTTTCATCTTTTTCATCGTAGCAATAGTCATTTAGTCGTAATCGTGATTAGGGATGGGAATTGTTTGCTGCAGAAAGCCTTAAAGGCCAGTAGGTTTTTGTGCTCTAGCTATTTGATTCATTGTTTGGGCACTTGTTAGCCTTTTAATTTGTTGTTGGTCAAGTTGTTTGAAGTTATGATTAGAGATTTTGAACATGTTTTCTTTATCGTACTAGGTCGATTTGCCTATTTTCTCGAAATCATCTTCTATACATGTTTGGAAATAGTTACATGTTCGATGTGTTTTGTATATACCAATTTAGGAAGATCTCGTCATGAGGTGATTTATAATCTTTGTTAGTATAGTCCTTTTTTATCACACTTATCGAAGAACATGAGCAAGACTATATTTTTTTTCTGAATGATGCCAAAAACTCCCTATTGTTTGCTTCATCATGTTTTCATTTTGGGGATTATTTTAGACTATCAAAAGCTAAAGTTTTTTCCATGAGTCTAGAAATTTCCTTTTGCTATGTTTTGCCCGAGGTGTAAGGTTCCAGTTTCTTTCTTTTGAGAATATACCAGTTAATGGAGTTGGGTTAAATGTATTGAATTTAAAGTCATAACCTACGTGATCTCTCTCTCGTGATTTCCAAATATGCATCCATTTTACTACAATTTATTTAGGTTGGATATCTTGATTTTACTTTCTTAGCTTACTTCCAGTATTTTAGTTGTGTGTTTTCGTCTTGTCTAGTTGAGAGTATGTTTTGATGACTTTTGCTGCAATTACTTCCATTTAATAATTAGAATTTGTGTTTATGCATAATCCCCACTCTTTCTCTATTTTCTATTGATTTTTCTTGTAAATGCGCTTGTTTCTGCCTTGAGAGTGTTTACTGCTATTGAGTATGATTAAGTGGAGTGTCTACCTGTGGGATTTCAATTTTAATATAAAGTTATTTTGAAAATGGTAATTGGAAAGTAACGGATATCTTCTCAGTCTTTGAATACCCTTCTCAAAATTTCATTACATTCTAGCCATCTATGTTTGTTTACAGATTAGCTGTCTCTTAGAAAATCTAGACATGACCTTTTCTATTGTAAAACTTTTGTTGTGTTCTTTCACTAAAACGTCCAGACATTCCCAGTATTACTAACTTGTTCGCTGCCTTTGTTATTATCTTGCTTAAGCTTTGTTTCAAAATGCTTGGTTGATAATAAAGTTGAGTGACCCATAGCCTTATCCTGTCATTTGGCTTCTCGTAATAGAGTCAACCTTAATCACCTCCCAATCATATTCTCATCTCGATATAATCTTGGATAAATTTGTGTGTTGTTCTAATTGATTGATTATGAAATAAATAATATTTTGATCATGAAACTTTTCAAATAAGTTTGTCGAGTATCTATGTGTCATCTATGCTTTTATTAGTGGTATGATTTGGTATCAAATATGTTACTTTCATTCAAGTGTAAAGAAATCTATATCAAGATATCACTTAGTGTGTTGCTTGAATGCCTAGACATATCCCCATTTCTTTCATTCTTATAAATTTTCTCTATCTTTTTTCCTTCCTTCTTTGATTGGTCATGTGTTAACTAATTTTAATTTTCCTTTCCCTAGGTTGACTAATGTATTATTTTACTTTTCTTTCTCATCTTCCTTTGGTTGGTCGTGTATTAATATTCTTTATTTTTCTTATTTTGCATGAAAATTCGTTGGAGTCAAAATTCGTTGGAGTCCAACCAAACTCTTTCTATTTGCATTTCATAATAGGCCAATGAGGACCATATTTTGAGTCAAGCCCGAAAGAAAGTCTAAATTCGGTTACATAGCGCATGGATACGAGGAGTTGGAAGAAGGAAAAATGAGCCAAAAGGCCCCTTGTTGGAGTAGCTAAGAGACTCGAAAAGTCTCATCTTTTTTTATTTATTTACTATTGCTTTATTTATTTTTATTTATTTATTTATTTATTTATTTGGGGCCTTGAAGTCAAAGTTGTAAATTAATATAGGTGAAGCAAATTTTACGCCAAAGGGATTACAAACATAGTTTAGGACAGGTTACGGGCCAAAAGCCCAATATTTAGATTAGGACAGGTGATGATGAGCCGAAAGAACAAATGATAGTTTAGGACAGGTGCAGGTGGGTTAAAAGCCCAATTAGATTAGGACAGAGTTGATAGATTTAGGCTTACAAGCCTAAGTCTTCTAGTTCTCCCCTTTCCCCTTTACATGCTATTTGATTTTAATTTACTTAGAACTAGTTATATTCCCCACTAAGTTGTTCATTTATTTTGCGCAAAATTTTTTCTTAATCAATTGCTTTTCAACAATAAAGTTAGTCAAAAGAGTTATTTTCAAATAGTTCGGATAATCGCAAGTTAGCAGATACTCTTAGTGCCTTAACAACCTTCCAATAGAATTACTAGGAACCGCTTACTCGGAATTTCAAACTTAGATGAATTTTTTTGTTTTGGATCATTTAAGTAATTTTCAAAGGTTTTCTTAATTTTCCCAAAAAAATTAAGTGGCGACTCTATTCTCGAGTTTAAAAACCTTCTTAAAAGTATTTTGAACTTGTGAAAACACTAAAGTCATTTCTCCGCAAAATACTAGTCATAGTATTACTTTTGTAGATTTATGTTATTCTATCTTTATAACCATATTATGTATACATTATATTTCAATTATAGTATTATTTTGTTTTAGTCACTATTCCACTAAAAGAATGCTTTGACATGCTTTTTTTCTTTTAATGTTTCCTCATGACTTTTCTGCTCATGTTATCTTGAATTTTTTTTATTACTGTCGAAGATCTACCGAAAATAACCTTTTTATCCTCTAAAATAGAAGCAAGATTCGTATACAGTCAATTCTCTCTAGACCACAGTTATGGAATTAAAATGAGTATTTTAACATATTATTATTGTTGTTGTTGACAAACATTAATTCTCAAATATCTATAATATATAATATATTAAAAGTGTGAAGACCCTTAAAAAAGTGATTTGAATTTTGTCCGTCATTAAAATACTTTGCAATAGACAAAATCATCTTTTTGCTATTTTATAATAATTTTTAAAGTTTAAAAATTCATTAAAATTTAGTTGTCAAATCTTTCCTTATTTGAGTTATGTACCTAAAATTTAGGATTCTTTTGAAAAAATATTTTACCAACATCGGTCAAGTTTTTCAAAGAATTTTACCAAAATTCATATATACGAACATAGTGGAAAAAAGAAGAAATTTTTTTTCTTAAAAAGTAAACCCGTTTCCATGTTTTTTAACTATATATAATCTGCTCTTTTTAAAAATGTGTAAAAGTGCTACTATTTTATATTTTTAAATCAATTAAAATACTACCTTATATAATTATTTACTTATTTAGAAGAAGTAAAACTCCTAATATTTAGTACACTTCTAAATCAATTAAAATACTAAAATACTACCTTATATAATTCTATTTAAGTAACTTTTTGTGAACAAAGATTTAGCTCTTAATAATATAGTACGCTTTTTTTTTCTTGTTCGTTTGCTTTTTATTCGGTTTTAATTTAACTTATTTTTCTTCCTTTTGCATACAATTTGTTCTAATATTTTTTGTGTTCTTTCAACTGAAAATTTTGATTAAAAAAAAAAAGAGAAGAACCATGCAACGTTGTCAAGAAGTGAAGTGGATCAGATGATGATAATCAATTGCTATATTGGCTAAAAATCAAAGGTTATGCTTCTAATTATAATTCGTAGGAATTGTATACAACACTCAATTGATGATATGTATGTTCTTATTTGCTTTAGACCTAAAGTTATTCTTTTTCTTCTTTCTCCATGAATTACAAGCAGAAGAAGAAAAATTAATTTTTGAAAAAAAAAAAAGAGGCAAAGAAAAGACTATTATTGTCATGTCCAAAGAATAACCCTTACAAATTGATAATTTTTGTTACTGCGAATTTCTTAATTTTGTTTTCTATAATTTTCATTGTCATCTATATATTGTAAGTGGTTGTTAGTCTAATTTTGATTTATGTTCAATATGCTAACATGCTTTATGATTAATATTTAAATTATTTGTGATACTTAGCTAAAATTATATTTATTTTAATTTTTAAAATTATTTAATAAAATATTAAAGTTAGTCCTTATTGATTTAAGTAATAACATAATTTGTAAGAGGACTTCAATGAGCAGTAAATGTATACAAATAAAAAATTATTGTCTGCACACATCTACATCTACGATATAAATATATTTATAATTACTTAATCCTATTTCTACTAGAAACTTAATAGTTTCTAGGCAACAATTTTAAATAATTTTGAAGATAAATTGAATTAGATTAACTTAATATTTTAAAATTATAATTATAATATTTAAAAACTATATGACAAGTATTATTAGTCACACTTTTCTCATATTAATATAATAAAAAAGTATATTTTTAGATTTTTTTTTGAGTTAACACAATTTAAATCTTAAAAAGAAAAGAAAACAACAAAATCTAAAAAAGTGAGTTCTATATATTTTAACTATCATTAAAAGTGAGAGGTTTTAAATATTTTTATCAATTATTTATTTTAATCTAAGTAGAGTTGTACATAGTAACAACTAATGTTTTTATGTGAATTTAGTTATAATATAAATTGAAGTGTTTGTTAAATAATTTTAACTGAAATTAGGAGTAATCATATACGTGCAAAGCACATATACTAAACTAGTAATATAATAAAAATAGTAGCAAATATGATAATTATCACACGTACTATACTGTTTGTGTGAAAAAAAATTACTGGCAAGGTATAGAATTAAATCATACTCCTCATGTACTATTATAGAAAGACTAGATTTACTAGTATGTACAAGTCATGAGAAGCAGGTCACTATTTTCCTGTCAGCTTCCTTACCGGCCTATTTTCGTCATTCAACAAAGGCTAATTTAGTATTTTTATTATTTATTTATCTAACTAATTAGATACATGTCAATCAACTATTATGTCAAAATTAAACGTGTCAATCAGATGAGGAGTATTTGTATGTCTCATCAGGACACAAAATGGGCTTTTAAATTTAAGGGCTTTCTTGATCACTGAGTTGTTTCTTCTCTTCGAGTGTTTCTTTGATTTATAGATTTGTTTGACTAGGATTTGGGCCTTCATCTTTTGGTAAATTTGACATCTTAAGTTTTTGCATGTTGAATTATTTTGATGTTCTATGTTAAAAATTTATTTTTATGAGTTTTTCAAGAATTCTGGTTTATAGGGTTGTGTTTGTTTTCATAGTTTTTGGATGTATCACGTTGAAGTTTCAAGCTTTATGAGTTATTCAGAATGTTTGTTTTCATAGTTTTTGATGTTAGATGTTCATAGTTATTGGATGTTTGATGATAAGATTCAATCTTTATGGTTTGTTCAGAATTATATGTTCGACAGAAATACAAGCCAGAGAGAAAGTACTTGAATCAACATTGAGAAATTCTATTAAAAAAATCCAAGTCAAAGGTAAGAAAACTTTATTTTGTTAGTATGTTTTTTAAGTTGTTCCCTTTTACTTGATTTAATACAATTCTCTCCGACTTCTTTCTGAAAGAATAGAAATACAAGCTAGAGAGAAAGTACTTGAACCAACATTGAGAAATTCTGTAAAGAAAATCTAGATCAAAGGCAAGAAGACTTTATTTTGTTAGTATGCTTTTTTAGTTGTTCCCTTTTACTTGATTTAATACAATTCTCTCCTACTTCTTTCTGAAACCATATGTGTGAGTTTGTTGAGAATTATCTTCTTCTGCTTTTTTAGATTTATTTGTATAATTCTGTTTATATGATTTTAGTTTTTAAAATCTGCTTTGATTACGAGCATCACTTTTAATTATAAATCGCAATGTAATTAAAAATGTGTTTGCCTACCAACTGTTCAATAGAAATACAAGTTAGAAAGAAAGTACTTGAACCAACATTGAGAAATTCTTCAAAGAAAATCCAAATCAAAAGGTAAGAAAATTCTATTTTGTTGGTATGTTTTTTAAGTTGTTCTCTTTTACTTGGTTTGATATAATTCTCTCCGGCTTCTTTCTGAAATCATATGTGTAAGTTTAGTTAACTAGTTATGGATATTGTTACAATGATGCTAGCCATTTCAAATTTTCTTATGCCAATTTAATTGCTTTCAGTTTTATTACCTTATTGAAAGAAATGATAGTGGAATTTGAGAAAATGTGCAGATGTTGTGGATGATTGTCGTATTATGTTCCTCTAGGGCCTTTTTTTCTATATAAATTAGCCTTATTTTTTGGGTACTAAATATTAATTTTAAACTTTTTTTTGATGCAGTAAGGACTGTAGTTCGTGGCTTAAAAATTGGATTTTCTAGGGTCAAGCAAGGTAATATTATCTGTACAATATTTTCCACTTCATGTAATAGACAACGTTTTTTATTTTTATTCAAACATGTCGAGCAATATTTGTCTAATGATATGTTAAAATGGTGTTCTTATATTAATTTGGGTTTTGATTGTCAATTGTTATTATATTCTTCCCTACTTTTTTTGACGTCAATACATTGTAATAGTCAAATCATTGCTTGATGATGCTACTGGTTTTCGTTATTGACTAAACTTCCTCACATGAGGTAGTCCAATTTGATCTTACAATACTGCTTGGACATTTTACTAAATTTGTTCGTCTGAGAAGTGAATGATTGTCGTTTTATGGTCCTCTGGGGCCTTTTTCTTTTGAGTAAATTAGTCTTATTTTTTTGAGTACTCAATATTAGTTTTAAACTTTATTAGATGCAGTAATATCTGCTGTTGGTGGCTTAAAAGTTGAATTTTCTGGGGTCAAGAAAGGTAATATTATCTGTACAATATTGTCCACCTCATGAAATAGAAAACATTTCTAATTTTTATTCAAATATGTCGATCACTATTTGTCCAACGATATGTTAAAGCGGTGTTCTTATATTAATTTGAATTTGGTGTTCTTATATTAATTTGAATTTCGATTGTGAATTGATATTATATTGTTTCTTGCTTTTTTCGACCTCAATAGATTGTAATATTAAGATCATTGCTTGAGGATGCTACTGGTATTTCGTTATTGACTAAACTTCCTCTCATGAGGTAGTCCAATTTGCTCTTACATTGTTGTTTTCCCACCACCATTGTCACTTTCGGCTCTTTATCAACTACTTAACCTGAAAGCCAAAGACTATGAAGTTACGTAATTGACGAAGCAATTAGATTAATTTGTATAAGTCAAGTTATACTACTAATAATGTAACTCGCATAAAGGAAGAAAAACAAAGATGAAGTGCGTTGAGTAGAGAAGAGAAAAGGGGAATAAGGTGATAGGACAAAATTTCTAACCTCATATCCATTAAAATTTTGAGTGAATTGAAAGAAGAAAAGCAATGTTTGATCAATTTTGATCTATGTTGCTATCACATGATCCTAAGCGATAGTTCTAAATCACAAATGTTGATGAAGAATAAATAAATAAATAACCAACTGAAATATAATTCTATATATGGGACAAACAGCATAAACAGATAAAAATTTGAAGTAACAAGAGAGAATTTGGTGCCTGTTGTATGAGAACTACAAAGAGAAAAATGGAAAGTATTTTCAATTTAGAAAATAATGTGCCTGTTTTTTCTAACTGATCACGTATGGTACTAACTAATGTAGGATGTTGGCCTCACCGACCTCTTCTACTTCTTTCTCCATATTTCCACGTTTCATCAATGTCCTTATCCATTTTCCTTAAGTTCTTTCAGACTTCTCTCTCTCTACTTAGTTTATGTGCTATTTGTATAGTTATTGGGTAAGTTTCATCTTTGATATTTTATCTTTGCCCTGCAGCCTCTTCAATTATTCTTTCTAAACACAAGTGGATGTGTTGAAAGTTGTTGTGTATTTTGATATTCTTAAGGATTTGAGATATGTTTACACTTCGACTTAATCCTAATTTTCTAATTGTTGTTTCTTTTCTAGATTTGGTGGGTACATTAATGATTTTGCAATTTTTTTTTGGATATGCACTTGCTGATCTATCTAATATTTTTTTGATGGGATAGTTTCGTCATTGTTACCACAATATCGCATTGCCATGGTTTAGTATATATTTTTTCCATGACCTTTCGCCCTCTATGTGATTGACAAAATTCCTACGAGCTCTTATGTGTAGGTTTTTGAACTTTGTTATTGAAAATGTATATTGTTTGACCTTGAAGGATGTGTTGTTCGTAGAAAGTAGTGACCCCCGGAATCCACACCCTGCGACACTGGAGAAAGTAATGAAAATGCCTCATGAATTTATAGAGTTCTGAAAACTGAGGGTATATTATCTCTATCTCATTTGGTCAGGTAGTAAAAGTAACTTTTGGTTTATTTTTTATTTGTAAATTGTAAGAGCAACATGATGTAACCAACAAATTATCACTTTAATTCATACCTTCTCTCATAGCCTGGTTCTTCCTAATTCTATTGTTATATGCTTCTAATTTTGCTTTTATTGATCAGCCACACTACAGGCGCAGATTCTTCAATCATCCCGAGCTTACCTGATTTGTTGAGTGGAATGCTTTTGGAGAAATATTTTAATATTTTCTCTACATCTTGGAAAAGGTTAGTCACAGGCCCCAAAAAGTTATCTCACTCCACATGATGTTTGCCTATATTCATTTTTCCTCAGACCCGTCAAACCTAAAGAAAATATAAATTTAAAATGGTTTCACACCAAGTTAGATACTGAAATGCAAGTACTGAACTAATACAGGGACAAAGATCACTAGAGAGCGAGGAGTGCGGGGAAAAAACTTATGTACTGTCAATAGGTCTATAGCATGACGAATTAAAGGGTGCGAAATTTCTATTCAGAATTAACCTTGACTAGATGAAAAACTAAAAGTGAAACACTAACTGCAGCTCCACTCTGCACCCTGTATTGCTTTATTTCTTTTGTTATAGCACTGAGATTTTACAAAAAATTTCATCATGTGGGTTATGCATTGAAGAAACAATCGGTGTTAATTTATGCATATAGTGATGATAACTTGAGGTTTTCTATTTATATGTGCCTATTTTTTCTAACTGAACAGATGTGATACTAACTACTGCAAGATATTGCAGTCAAGCTGCTAACTATCCGAGATTTTCATAATCATCAATTGAAGGGGTTTCTAAGGAAGGTGAGCATATAATTTTTGATGGAACTTTCGTATTTTAGCTGCCATAAAATGTTTTAGGTTTTGAATAAAGGTGAGCTTACTTACTGCAACTTATTTTTTTCTTTTTTTTTGTATGGCGAGTGAAAACACAAAGAGTAGAATGACAGAAAGAAATAGTGTTCTTGTTTAAGTTTAATCTACACAATGATAACAACACATGATTTCCCTTGATAATTCTAACGTGAAGTTAACTTGTGAGATGACTTTTTCTTTCATGTTAATCATCCATTCACTAACTTTTATTTGATGCATTGTTCTCCTATTTAAAAATATAGAGATGGAATTTCTGAAATATGTTGTTTGCCTCTTCAAAATATCATTAGAAGCATGTAGGATCCTTCAGAAGTTGTGAATTGTTTAAGGATCCAGCACATATGGTGATATTTTTTAAAAGTCCGAACAACTTTGTCCCTCAATGATCATATGGAATAGCATCATGTAGAATATACACCAATATTAGAAATTGACAGTTTACTTTAACAATTAACAACGCAAGCAACTCTGAGAGTCTAAAGTCTCTTAAAAGATTTATTGTTTCATATAGTTGAAGAATTATGCAGTAGGTATTTCATGTCGACATTTTTCATTGCATGGCTTGACAAATTTTAGACAATGTTCTTCCATTTCTTTAAACAAATTAATAATTTTCTTGCTTCTATAGTTTATGTTGCTGTTATTAGGGGCGGACCCATATAGGTTCAAGTGGGTTTATATGAACCCACTTCGTCGAAAAATTACACTGTATATATATGTCCGTGTAAGCAGTCTTTATAAATGTATAAGATATATATAATATTTTGAACCTAATATACATAGTTGGAATGCTTAGCCTAGTGGCAATGGGTTCATATCCTAAGTGTTACATCGCGTGTTCAAGCCTTATCAATGCATTTTTTTATTTTCTTTATGCAAAACCTATTTTCTTTACCCTTTTTGGTTTCTTATGGAGCTTTTGTCTTTTCTCTTTTTTTTTTCCTTTAAGCAACAACCAACTTAATATTAATTGGCTCTTTTCTTTATCCATATTTATTTTTATATATTGAACCCCCTTGGTGACTCCTTTCTTTATCCGTATTTGTTTTTTATATATTGAACCCACTTGATGAAAAGTCTGAGTCCGCCACTAGCTGTTATAAATTGGCGAGAGATTCTTTTACTAAATGCAAGTTAGTTCTGCCATTTCTGAAGTAGTTTATGTTATTGTGCTAAAGAGCTTAGTGATCCAGTGATATATTATTGTACGGTGTTGTAATGACCCGAGACTACCTCCTAGTCGTCACACGGTACTTACAACCCCGGAGGACCACAAGCTAACCCATGAATGATATCTGCTGTGAGCACCGAACAATAATACTGAAATAAATGTGGAATAATGGGATGAAATGCTATAAGGTTCAAAACATCTAAAATACTAATAAAATATAACATCTGAATCTGAAATACTATCTGAAAAATCTAGTCGGAAAAGCCTCTAACTGAATCTATCTGAAAGTGGAGTTGATGGGACAATCCCCCAACTAACTCCATCTACTGAAATACTGCTAAGCTGAAGTACTAAAATAAAAACATATCCTCGATAAATGAGGACTCACTGCTAAATCTGTTACTGTTGGCTAAATCTGGCTAAGCGCGGTCAGGAACCTGAGTGTCCGAACCTATGATATAAAATATTATAGCGCAAAAAACGGGTATGCGATCAGTACGTAGGAATGTACTGGTATGTTAAATAAGGTAAGGCTGAATGCATGAGTTTATATGCATGAACAATAACTAACTGAATGACATGCAAGAGTTGGATTAGCATACATAGAGGATCTGTAACCATTGAGCATACTGTATATACTGTAACTGATATATTGAAACTGAATTTGATAATTGATAACTAAATATACTAATAATCTGAGATCACTGATAATCTGAATTACTGATAACTGACTGACTGTATCTGACAGTTCTGATTCTGTAGAACTGAACCTAGTTCTATTCTGAAGACTGAGACTGAAACTGAAACTGTGGGAGGTAATCATCCAACCGACAAGCCCCAATCTGAACTAATAAAGTTCCAATCTGTAACCGCAATTAGAAGGGTGTCAGTACCATGCCACGGGTAAAGACAACTGTTGTGGAGTCAGTCCTAACTAACGGGTGACCCCTAAGATCAGTCCTAAACTAGCGGGTGATCCTTGAGTATGTCAGTCATATCTAACGGGTGACATCTCATAACCTACACTGGCTACGTAGTTCTAGAACTTAGGGATTACTTCTACGGACCCAGTCCTAACTAACGGGTGTGCCCCCATTCCTAGGCTCGCTTGGTGCTGAATCTTACTCCCAACTGAAAGACACTGAACTGACGTACTGAACTGGACTGGACTGATACTGAGATTACTGAGTTTTCCTAAGTTCTGTAACTGAATGAATTCTACTGAGTTCTGTAACGCACTGAGAGTACTACTGATCGTGACATGACTGATACTATTTTGTAACTGACACTGGCTTTAAGTAAACAGCTAAATTGTCGGGTATTAAATACCCTCAGGACTCGATAGCATAAAGAGTAAAGAAAAGCATAACTCTGAATAACATAACAATGTTTATTTTGTCATTATTTATTCATTGAGACATTCCATCAAACACTTGTAATGCATTAACTTGTACATGAATGGGGATTACATGTTAGCATGCTATAATAACATTATTTCATTCTCATAGACAATTTATCAAATACATGGGAAGCATGCTTGGTTCATTAAATTATAAACAATTAGGGTTAACATGGCTACAACAATCAACTTGCAAAGTGAAGGGTTTATCATGAATATTATGTAATTCAACACATACTAAGATCTATTCTTGGAGCTTGTAATCCAAATCATGGATTAAAACTCAAACAACATCATGAACATAAATTCAATCTAATTCAAACATGGAAATCATAAATCTTGTATTTTGAAAAGGGATTCTTAGGCTCCATAGAAGGTAAGGATCCATGAATGGTCATCTAACATACCTTAATTCGTGAGTTTCTTGGAGTTCTCGGAGAGATTCTTGGGATTGACCTTGATTTCTTGAACTAGGGTTTTTGCCTCTTGAGAAATAAATACCTTTTTTATTTTGGGGAAAAGTGAATAATGAAGGGTTTAAACGTTTTTAGGGCTTAAATCCCACATCTGGGCAGAATAAAATCATGGAAAAAGATTGTTCTAACCCTGGGCACAACTTTAATTTTTCGTGAAATTTTCCTGATCTGGACCCCTAGTGTGACGTGGTGCTATCCCGTCGTGTCATTAGAAAATGACAACTGGAAAATTGCATGATGGCGCGATGCAGTACAATCGCATTGCCACTTTGGTTGCAAACTGAAAGTGCACCGCGACGCGGTGTAATCGCGTTGGTACACTGAAAATTGATAATTATGAATTGGGTCTATGGCGCGTGTAACGCCCCAGAAAACGGGTCCCAGAGTATCACACGGTGCTTGAGGCTACGAGTAGCCCCAAGTTAATCCTTTGAGCCATTTTCATTCAGTTCAACACAAATCAATGGGCTTTCCATAAATAACCCTCAAATATTAACAAAGTAATCATCATCCAAGAATAAAAGAATTTCAGAAAGATAACAAAATATCACTTATTAGTCAACTCCCAACATCTATACTAGTCTGACAAACCTCTAAGAAAATCAATAAAATTAGCGAGTCATTTAGACATGCCCCAACTGACTCATACTCAGTTATCAAATGTAAACAATTTCGTGAAACCAACATCAGACATCACGTCCTCGGAACATGAGGACTCACCACGACAGAAGATGTAGAACAGCGTGCCCGAAGAATCACTGTCGAACCTAAAACTGAGCACCTGAACCTACATTCCGAGAAAATACAGCCCACATCCGAAGATGTGGGTCAGTACCATAGAAAGGAACCGAGTATATGGGGGTGTATGCAGTTTTATAAACATCACCATCATAAATATTTATAAGAAATATGCAGGATGTATGAAAGACTCACATAGCCCAAAGAAAATCATCATAATCATGAGAGGATGAAATAAGTACAATAACATATGTGAGTCATCATATAATTTGTCAATCACTTTCAGTTCATCAAGAATATCAATTCTCATAATGTAAATATCATTTAAATCTTTCAAAAGAATAACTTTCACAATTCCACTTTCAAATTACTTCACCATTCACCATAGACACAAGAAAACACACACACACTGGGAGATCCTATAACCGACATAAATCATGTGAGCTACGTGGAGTCCAACATACAACCCACATTGCGGAGAGTCGTCCTATCCTTGCCGTCGGAGTAGGACTATCGATATCAAATCCACACAAACTAGTGATAACTATATAAATCAGCCTCAGGCTCACTCCTACGGGGGCACGTAGTTCTAGGGAAGTAAGGTCGCTTTATACCTCCCACTCGGTGCTAAAGATTTCTCCCGAACTTAGCTCAGATCATTTCAAAGACAATCCACAACAAAATAATTTTAGTAATATATAAATATACATCGGGAGCCATCTGCTTCCCATCTATCAAAATCAACCACATTGTGGATTTCTTTCACACTCGAGTTCAAAACAACTCCATTAAGACCAAAAGGTCAAATCATTCAAAATATCTCAAATATTCAACATCAACGTGCTTATAACACACACTTTCTAAAAAAAACACAATTTTCAATGGAAATTCACGACCCAAATATCAAAATCATGATAAATATCGTTCAAGATTCATGCTTTATATCTCCACACATGTAAATTCATCTTTCAAAATCATAAACATCAAGATTTCATAATAATCATCATAAGATATGGGTTCATGCTTCAAATTCGTAAAAGTCAAATAAAAATCATGCCTTTGTAAAGAAAATTACTTTTGGGCACAAGAACGAAAGAGAGTTCTTGTTGAAAAACCCCACATACCTTGAATGATGAACTTTAGACCGATACTCATTTTTGAGATGTTAATCGTGCCTTTGAATGATGGTTCTTGGAGTTCTTGAACTAGAAACTTGGAATCTAGAATAAATTTGCAGAATTAATGGTGAACTTTGGAGGTTCTTGAAGTTCTTGAACTAGGAACTTGGAATCTTGAATAAATTTGCAGAATTAAGGGTGAACTTTGGAGGTTCTTGAAGTTGGATGTAGGAGCTTAGGGTTTTCTTTTTGAAAGAATTTGATGAAATATAACATATAATGCTTCTAATAGGCTTTAATATAGGGTTTGGACGGATTTTGGGTGAGGGAAAATGACCAAAACGCCCCTAAGAATCAAATAATTCTCGAATCTGTCCTTTGGTGGACTGTTTTGATAGTCTGAAATAGATCAACCATAATATTTTACTCCGATATCCAAATTGGATGAAACCAATTCTATTAGAAAGAGGACTCTCATATATTTCCATTGATATATAGTATATCACCCATATCATTGTGTACGAGGAGTTATGATTGTTTGAAGTTGACCAAAAAATTTACTTTTGATAGGCTGAAGTAGATCGACCATAACTTTTTGCTCCGATAGACAAATTGGATGAAACCAATTTCATTGGAAAGAGGACTCGTAGAACTTTCCATTGATATATAGTAGATCACCCAGATCATTATGTACAAGGAGTTATCATCATTTAAAGTTGAAGAGAAAATACGCCAGGCCTCAGTACTTTTTCCTGCACGTTTTACTGTTCACTACTATTCACAGTTCAATCGGAATGTTCATAACTCGTCGCTCGGGTGTCCGTTTTGGATGATCCACATATCGTTGGAAAGATTATTTGATACTCTATGCAATGGTGGGTCATAATATAAGACATTCCACATGGAAAAATTTATAATTCATTCTAGAAGATAGAACCCAACAAGTTTACGCACAAAATTTCAACGAAAAATTTTCTGGGGTATTACAGCGCGACTCGTAAATATCGCAGAGCAACACTGGAAACTGACAATTACTATTTTGGCTGGCTCCACGATGCGCTGATGCCTTAGGTGGTACACTGTCTTACTAAAACGGCCATAACTCTTCGCCCGGGTGTCGGATTTGGGCGAATTTTATATCGATGGAAAGTTTATTCAATTTTCTACACAATGAAAAGTCAAAATCTTAAAAATTACATAGTTATAAAATGGTATTTATTTTTTAAGCTAGTTCTTGACATTGTAGGAGCGAATTTAAGCTAGGAAAAAGTACGGGGTGTTACAGGTGTATTCGCTTAATTACAAGTACATCTTTCTTCTCCTTTCTCCTTCTAAATGTGTAACATTTAGTATTTTGTTTACTCTTCCAGAGCAGGATCACCTATCATTGAAAACTACTACGAATATTTGTTTTTTATCTCAACGAACGATATAGAAGGTGTTAAAACCTTGTACAAATCTGGTGGCTTGAAGGTGTTAGCTTCACAATTGATGATTCTATCAGATATTATTTAGTTTGATCATCTGCAACATGTTACTTTAAGAAACAAACTTGAAAATTTTAATTTCTTTGAATTGAATTTTTGGCAAGTTATAGATGAAAATGTTATTGTGGTTGCATCTTGCATTTATTAATATATTAGTTTGATTGTGTCTTGTATTTGTTGATGTAGCTCTGGACTTAAGATGATGCTTTTTATCTTTCCATCCAGACTTGCTCCTTTTTTTTCTTTTTTCTTGGTTTAATCTTAAACTACAACAATACTCCATGATAAAAGATAGTTAGAGATCAATAGAAGCAAAGCCAAGCTCATTCCAGTCTCTCCGATCCAGTCAATTTTCATTGTTGGTTTTTAGAAGGTAGTTAGAGATTAGCAGAGGCAAAGCCATGAGAATAACCTGGTCATTCCATGGATGCAAAACATCAAAGCTACATGGCATTCTTCAATTATACTCAATAAATTTCACGGTGGCGTTCGTATCAATTATTTTCAAAAACCACAAACAACCTGAAGAATATCTTGTGCTGATTTAGATTAGAAACATTATCCTATGATGCTGACGAAGCTGCTACATTAACCCAAAATCAAGCACGGGCCTCCAGAATCTAGTATATATAGAGGAGCTCATGCCAGCATGAGTCCAATATATTTTACTTTTTTTGTCTTTATTTATATAACACATAGAGAATTTAGATAGTCAATCTAATTTTTTATATGGTTTTTAGATATTTTGAATTGTTAACTATTGTGATTTATAATACCTTTTACATCATTTTTAAATAATCTATGTTACTCCATCTATGTTAATTTATGTTGCATTGATACAATTTTGAGAATCAACTAATTTTTACATATTTTAAAAATGTTTTAAATTGTTAATTATTGCGATCTATAATAATTTTTTCTTTTGTTCCAATTTATGTGATATTGATCACATTTTGAAGGTCAACCAATTTTTTTATGTTGTCTAAATATTTTAAATTGTTAATTATTGTGATTTATAGTATATTTTAAGTAATTTTTAAATATATAAGAAATTAAAAAGAAAAAAAATATACACAGATTAAAATGAAAAAAGTATGGAAGAAAATATTCAAACAGACAGCACAAGCAGGCATGTCGACCTGCTAAGTAAGGTAATTTTAAGTTCAGTGCAATTCTAGTTTAAAAATATTTATACAGTCAATCACCTCCAAGGCAATTAGATATAAAACTTTGTGATATACTTTACTAATTAGCAGGGGTGGGCGTTTGGTATTCGATTTGATATTTTTAAAATTTGGGTTTGATAATTCAAAATTGATAATTAAAAGTGGATACCAAATACCATATGTTTAACTTTTGATTTGATAATTTAATAATCGATAAATTAAACTTCAGTTCGGTACGATATTTGGTAATATCATATTTCTATTTTACCTAACTAAATTTCTGAAAATCAACCTATCCGCAGTGAAGAAAACTACAAATGTATTTAAGTAAATAGGGTTACTCTGATTGGAGCTTTTGACTAATGCTATTGTAAAGCAGAAGTGAAGAACGGAGGGTGGACCTTTTGACCTTTGAGCTTTAGGCTGACAATGAATCAATTAGATACATTTTATATATAGGGGTGGACCTTTATTAAATTAATAATTCGGTATTTGGTAAATACCGTTACCAAATAGTGTTACTATCTAGTATCAAACCCGAATTCGAATACCATAATTTTGAAGTTTTACTCCCAAATATCGTATCAAATACCAAATTACCAAATATCAAATATCAAATTTTTCAATTTGATTTGATAATTCAATTTTCGATATTTTATACTCAAACCCTACTAGTTAGTATTTAGCAACCTGATAAAAAGGGTAAGATGGAGTGATGTAGGGAAATCTTTTACATTGATTATGATTTATGAATATAATTTAAGTTTTGTTTAAAATAGAAATGTTTTGTGAACCCTTTTCAATTTTGTGCAGGTAGAATATTTTAGATATAATTTATTTTTTAAAATGTTTGAGCAACAATACACCTTAACTTCAAAGTTTTGTTTTGCAAGCGTAACTTTTTCTTCTTCTTTTTTTTCTAATGAGATAATGGTCTATTTCACCTTTAAATTATATTCAAAACGGCTGAGACACAGCTTAACTTAAAGGGGTCCTATTACCCCTTGAACTAATTAAAAATATAATTTTGACACACTTAGTACCTACGTGGTACATACGTTGCACAACACACTGAAGGGTCCATGTAGGCACGCGTGTGTGCCATGTAGGCACTAAAGGTGTCAAAATTACACTTTTAATTAGTTCTGGGGTAATAGGACCCCCATTATGTTGAGGTGTGTTTCAACTATTTTGGGTATAGTTTAAGGGTAAAATAGGGTATTTTCTCTTTTGTAATTGAAAACTATTTAGTAAACATGCTAGAGAAATAAATATAAAATCGATACACACTTTACTGAAGATTTAACCATTGGTAACAAATAAACAACAGAAAACAACAAACTAAAAAACACGAAAAATGAAACATTGCCAACAAAAGAGAAAGATGTTATTGCCCATTAGTATATATCTTTGAACAAATAAGCTAGGTGAATATGACTTTTTTAAGATTCTTATAGTCAATTAATGTAGTTACCAGAGCCAATACTATTATTTTATGTTATAAGCTTTCTATGAAAGATAAAAGAAAAATATGAAGAAGGATGTATATTGTTAGGTGTGGTTTGGTTGGAAACAAGTTATTTCGAGATTAGTTATATCATAACAAAATAATACTATAAATTCAAGATAATTAATCCCGGGATTAGTTATCCCATGCATTTTATCCCAATCAAACATGGGATAAGCTCATCCTAAAATTAATTTCAGGATTAGCTAGTTCTCCCTTATCCCTTGCACCAAACGAGGAATTAATTATTTCACAATTAGCTATCTCAAAATCAGTTAGCCCACACTCACTACAATTCTGGAATGAGTTATACGGTGCATTTTATCCCAATCAAATATGAAATAAATCTATTCTAAAATTAATCGCAAAATTAATTATCATTTATGCTTTGTACCAAATGACCTCTTGGATTATTAGGAAACGACGGAGGCAGTTGAAAAAAATGAGACATTACTCGTTAGGCTTAATTTGCTTTCCAGCACCTCAGTGCTGCGTTAATGTGTGGACATAGTGTTGTTCACACACCATGATACACCTGGTCTTCTAGTTGAAATATTCAGCCATTCACCAAACACCATCACTTCAGTTGTTCAGCATAAAGAAAAGAAAAAAAACCTACAACATGCAGTAGTGATGTTACTTAATTGACCTGATCCAGTTCAACTAGATTGCTTTATCAATACAAGTGGAATGTTTTCGTGCTGTGGAGAAATTGGATTAGAATGACCAGACAAAATATAAGAGCATTTAAGGACGTGCCTTAGTAGTTTATGAAGATATCGACAAAACTATTAGATCTCACGTTAGTCAGAAACGTATCTAGGAGGGATAAGGGTGTTCATCCAAATTCCTTTGGTAAAAAAATTATATGACATATATAAGATATTTTTAATTTTAGTGTGTATATATAAATTTGAATCCCTTAAAAATAAGATAAAATATTGACTAAGTGATTTAGGATTTAAAATTCACTTTGAAATTTCAATCACTATATTTATAATTTTCGAATCCTCTTAGTGAAACTTTTGAATCAGCCATTGAAATAAGTTGAAACAAATAGTTTACTGATTTTTTTTTTTTATCTATTCTTATTTTGATGATCAATAAATACCTGATATTTATGATTATAAAATTTAAAATTTTAGTTTGTATTAGATCTCATCAATTTGCAGGTCAATCTCCACTAATTAATGGACCATGTCAAGCTATATGACATCGGCTTTGATTTTGACTTCTCCAATATGACGGTCTGATTTTTTGAAATCTTAAATGGAGCCGATGTAGTTACTATTTAAAAATGGCAAATAACAAATTTGGAACGGACAAATAGTCTTGGTCTTGTTCCTAGTGGCGTGCTTACAAACAAAAATCAAACTAGGTGCACTTTATCTCCACCCACTAGTATTTATCAGAATTTCCCTGTGATCCTATTAACTCTGCTAATTAATCACATACATATAGTTACTGGGAGTTGGCAAAAAGGCCACTTCTCAAATTTTTTTGATATTTAGATACCTAGTATTTTTAATTGAAAAAATAGATATTTTTTTGGATCCACAAAAATAAAATATAAACCTAACACTCAACTTATAAAATCTACACTTTAGCTACTTTCTCTATTTCAACCTCAATTTTGTTAAAACTACACTTTAGTCCATCTTCAAACATATAAATATTGGATAAATAATTAAAAAAAAAAATCCCAAAGCTTCACAACCAATCCACTAGCAACCACACAATTTTAGCGTCATTTCCTCGATTTTTCAACCATTTTTCGGCCATTTTTCTTCGAATTTTTTGGCATCCATCAAAAAGTGACATTATCTCCATTGTTGTAAGCCATTTTTGCTTATTTTTAGCTCCAATTTTTCTTTCATTTTCATACAAAAAGCTCGAAAAATCAATCCCACATTTCAAAATCAGTTCTTGGCTCAATAGCAACATTCTAATACTCCTTAAATTGTTTGTAAGCTGAAATTCATCGGAGTATTCCGGTGGTCATTGAAAAAGGGTCAATTGTGCACTGTACGACCAGCAGCTAGGAAGAAGACAACCTCAGTCTATTAAGTCTAGGCGCAAAAAAACCCTATTCAAGTCTATTGAATTCTATTATCGAGGTATATTATGTTTATTATAGATTACGTGGTTGTTGGTTGTATATTTTCTGGTGAATGAGAGAAGACTCCTAAATGTTGGGTTTGAAAAATCGCGTCTAAGGAGACAGTGTCCATTGTCCTTCGTTGCAACGGTTCATACGCCGATATGGTTAAAAGTGTAATGGAGAGCGGTGAATTAAGTTGTGATCAAAGCGAGGTGGTAATTAGTTACTTGATGAACGGAAGGGGAAAATCCATCCAACGTTCATAAGGAATGATAGATACGTAGAATTATATATGCTTTGCATTGATTCTGATAACTCCAAACCTATATTGCGGGTTAAAGTTGTTGAAAGGTCCAGGGAAGAAACTTCCAGATCAGCCCCACCCCCACCGTCACGCCCACCCCCAACTGTGGATGATACTTCAACGAAATACGATAGCATGGGTGGTGATGAATGAGATAATAGTGAAGATTATGAAGAAGAAGAGTGTGAAGGAGGTAAGAACGGGCAGCTCGAAGCACAAAGAAGTCACTCTTTCTTGGATGGCACCAATTTTTTATAGGACAAACATTCAAAGATAAGAAAATGTTGAATATTTTGTTGAAGCAGTTGTCGGTGAAAATGTCATTCAATTACACAACAGTGAAGAGTTGTAAGAAATACTTGAGGGTGAGGTGTATATATCCTACTTGCTGATGGATGGTGCACGCATGTGCTATCGGAGAATCGGGTTGGTTACATGTCCACAAGTACGTGGGAGAGCATACTTGTGGCGTTGATCATGTGACGGGAAAGCACAAGAATGTCACCATGGAGGTCATTGCCTCACTTATTTTGAACTTTTTCATTGACAACAAATATCCAAGCCCCAAAAAAATTGAGAGAATCGTATTTAGGGAGCTATATTGCAGGTCGGGCTATTGGAAGTGTTGGATGGCAGGCGTCATTGCGAAGAATATAGTTTGAGGTACGCCCGAGCACGGATATGCAGTGTTTCCTGCATTTTCATATATTTTCAACGGCCTCAACCCCGGGTCTATTAATTCCCTCATGGTCGATGAGGAGTCTGGAAGGTTTATTTACTCCTTTATGGTGTTTGGGGCTTCCATCCATGGATATGCACTCATGAGAAAGATTGTTGCCGTTGATGGAATGCATTTTTTCGGTAAGTACGAGGGCGTGTTGTTGTCCCTGTCTCTCAAGATACGCAGAATCATATCTATCCCTTAGCGTATTGTGTGGTGGATAAGGAGAACGATGCGTCGTGGGGCTTCTTCTTTGAGAAGCTTAAGGCCTTTATCGTCGACGAACCAGAGCTGTGTGTTATCGTCGATAGATACGTAAGCATAGCCAAGGGCCCCGCAAGGTATTATCCACTTGTGCATCACGGTATTTGTATGAGGTATCTCGATGAAAATCTCCGAACAAATCACCATTGTTCCAATTCTCTTTATTTGTACTACCATGCAGCCAAGGCGTACATGTTGGAAGAATTTAAGGACTACTTCAACGCCCTTAAAGAAAGATGCCCTAAAGCAGCAGCTTGCCTCGAGCATGAAGTTGGATTTGAAAAGTGGATTCGGGTTCACTTTCTAGGTAATCGATTCAACATCATGACCTCAAATATTTTCGAGTCGCTCAACTCAATGTTGCACGACGAAAGAGAGTATTCAGTGTCGACCATTTTTAATTCAATTGCACATAGGTTTGGAGAAATATTTAGGAAGAGGTATGCGGAGGTGGACAATTTAAAGACAACATTCATTCCCGTAACTGAGGTGATCTTGAGGGAAAACATGACCGAAGGGGATAAATTATATGTGAACAACATAAATGGAAGCACAAACAAATTCACCGTGCTTAGTTACGATCGTTCCGCCAAAGTTAATCTTTCAAGATGGTCATGTTCTTGTAGAAAGTATAACTTGGTGAAATTGCCATGCGTTCATGCAATGGCAGCGTTGCGTTTGAAGCACGGGGACGAATACGACACTAACATTTACAACTACTCTTCGCAAATATATTCGAAATAGTCATACCTTCTTGCATACTTGAAACCTATTTGTGCAACACCACTAGAGTCGGAGTGGAGTGTGGCACGAGAGTATCTTGAATGCAAGTTCTTTCACTCGATTTTGATCCCAAACTCGAAAAGAGGAAGGTAAAACGCGTTAAGGGTGTGTTGGAGCCTTCAAGGTACAAGAAAATAAACAAGTGCTCTATGTGCAAAAAACTGGGACATAAGAAAGCAACATCCAGCCTTAACATAGGATAATATGATTGACATTGTATTTTATATTTTTGGTTTGTTCAAATGCACTAGACAGTGTATAATGTGTATTCTGTTTTGAAAACCACTGAACTGCAGTTAAAATCAACTTTTTTTGTTGTGCATTATCGATTCCAGTTCATATATTATATACTAAGTACTAAATAGATTTTAGACTTAAAAAATCGACCAGCCTCATATAATATATCAGTTTTTGGTCTACTGAATAAATACTCAATACGCAGTGTATAATAAACCTACCTGGTTGTCTATTTAACAAACTCTTTTCTTCATACAATGTTGAATTCAAAATAATTATGACGCATTATAAAAAGTGACATTTTGAAAATAGTCATCCCAAGTTCTGAAATTGATATACACATTACACATCGACTGGACTCAAATATATAATATATCGATGTTTGGTCAACTGGGTATAGTCTAAACTATATGGTTAATCCTCGACTATTTGTGTAGTCTATTAAAGAAACCCTATTCCTCATACACTAAACTTTTCAATGTAATTATTACACTTCGGGAAACACGACGGTTTGAAATGACTCGACTGCCACAACCGTCGCGACTTTTTATTTCTTATTCCCACGCGTCTTCTCCCCTTCAATCAATACTTGTACAACTTTTATTGGTCGATTTTCTCATACTCTGGTCTATTTAAAGAGGCCTTTGTCAATTTTAAACTCAACTTTTAAAGAAAAAGACTAAGGGAGAAGAAGATGGCTAGTAGGAGATACACACTAAGACTAATGCCCAGAATGACAACCATCAACAACATAGAGTTGCTTAGGATTTGCAACGACCTGGATTTCCTTTTCCAGGGTCTTTCCATCGATCAACGGTGGCTAGACAGAGAGCTTCGATGGATGGCTCATTTTCTTCGAGCCATAGCCGAGAGGCTCAACCTGGACCCCCGTGAACTCATCACCCCTCCTTCATCCCCCTAGTGTAGTTTTATTTTGTTTGTTTTGTAGTTTGTTGCTTAATAAAGCTTTCATGGTAGGATTATGTAAATGAAAGCTTCGTTTTTGACTTTTTGTTCGGAATTTTTTTCTCAAAAATTATAAATATAGATGCAATGAACATTTATATATCTATAAACAAGTTTTAAGTTTCAATCTTCATGATATTCTATTTATCTATACTGATTTCTTGGTGTTTCTTTAGTAGTCCCTGTTTTAAGATTTGCAAATATTATTTAAAATTGGAGTACAGTACGAATAAACAGTCGACTATGATAAATACTGATTCTACAATCGACTGTTTCACGTATGAATTATATACTGATATCAGTGTTGATTATACTGTATATTGATATACTATCGATTTAGACTACAGTCGATTATAGACCATTGAGACAGTCTATGATTAACTTACTAAATATATGGACAGCTTAAAATAATGGGAAAAAAGGAGAAATTAAATAAAATAAAATTAGAGCATGTCAATTAGCACCATTAAAATATTTTAAAGCAATTTTGATGCATCAATTGTGACTCCTAATCACTTTTGGACGTGATTAAGTGTTATCTAAGACCCAGCGTAGTCGTAGATTGCTAAGATGACACAAAAAGAAGAAGAAATAAAATAAAATAAAATAAATATTAATCATCCAAACACTAAAGAACGACTTATCATGACAAGAGATCAGACTTATGTGATGACCATAAGGAAGGTTGGCGGTTGTCACTTGTGAGTGTTCAATGAACAAGTAGTGTATGAGAATAAGAAGTCCTTCTCAACAGAGATGCTTGTTCTAGGAAATTAGTTGTTACTACCATTGACCTCCCCTATACCTATTTGATCGAGTGTCCAATTATTTTGTAATCTCATATTATGATATTTAGTCATTTTACATTGCGTGAATGATGTTTATTTATTTTATTTTATATTATTACTTTCTTTTTTAATCACACCTCCTTTGAAAATAGACTCGGTTGGTCGATACATGACTAATAATATAGTCTGATATAGATAATACTAATTATCTATAATATACTCAACATACCAACTGAGTCTATTTTTAAAGGAGGTGAGATTAAAAAAAGGGAGAAATAAAATAAAATAAAATAAATAAACATCATTCACGCAATGTAAAGTGACTAAATATCATAGTATGAGATTACAAAATAATTGGACACTCGATCAAATGAGTATAGGGGAGGGCAATGGTAGTAACAACCAATTACTTAGAACAACCATCTCTGTTGAGAAGGATTTCTTGTTTTTATACACTACTTGTCCATTGAACACTCACAAGTGACAACCACCACTCTTCCTTATGGTCATCACATAAGTCTAATCTCTTATCATGACAAGTAGTCGTTCTTTAGTACTTGGATGATTAATATTTATTTTATTTTTTTCCTTTTTGTGTAGTGATCTATGACTACACCGTGTCTTAGATAACACTTGATCACATTCAAAAGTTATTGGGAGTCACAATTAATGCATCAAAATTGTTTTACAATATTTAATGGTGCTAATTGACATATTCTAATTTTATTTTATTTAATTTCTCCTTTTTTCCCCATTATTTGAAGCTGTCCATATATTCAGTAAGTTGATCATAGATTGTCTCAATGGTCTATAATCGACCGTAGTCTAAATCGATAATATGTCAATATACTGGATAATCAACACTGATATCAGTATATAACTCGTACTTGAAACAGTCGATTATAGAAGACATAAACATTCTTTAGGACCTTTTACGTAAATGATAATTCATTTAAATTTTCTCCAATAGTACAATTCTAACGGGTAGAATTTTTCAACGGTCAGATTTTGGTAGCCTTACTATATTAATTAAAGGGACCCTTTTGGACTCCTCCATGTTCATTTATTCATGAATTTCAAGCTTTGCATCAACAATAACAATATTGCAGTCATCTCAAATGTCTAAAAGTTCTTATATTTGGCGTTGTGGTAATCCTGCGGTGTTGAAAACATAACGAACCGACAGAAATTCGGGTCGAAAATTCTACAGTTGTGTGGTTGAAAAGGTTTGTTTTTGTTTAAATACAAATTTATTTGTGTTCATCTCATAATTCAATTTACTAATTTATCCTCATTATTTTAGGATAATGGTGGATGCTCTTATTTCAAGTGGATTTCCTCCGATTTTGAGGTGTCAAAATTTTAAGGCATTGCAAAGCTTAAAATGTTGGAAAGGCTTAGAGATTTCGAAGAAAATAGGGATCTTCTAATGACATTATATAGAGAATCGGAACACAAGATTGATCACTTAAAGATATTGTTGAAAGACGTCGAAATTGAGAGGGATCAACTTACGCATAAGTTGGCTATGGCTGAAGAAAAAGAAAAAGACATGAAAATTATGGTGTATGATTTACTATTAGTTTTAGCTTTTTGGAAAGGTGTAATGGGAGTGTAGTGGGATTGAATGTATTCTGAATCTTTTATTAATCGACTACTTGTTACTTATATTATATATGGTTTACCTTTTTCATTCATCGACTACACAACACTCTACTGTATATGCTTTACCTTTTAGTCAGAGTCTATAATCAACGATGACATTCATGTAAAAGCAATGATAATTTGATTATATAAAATGAAAGTTGTTTATCATAAACTATAAAAGCAGTTTAGAAAACAAAATTGTTCCACACACCCCGAGCTGAAAGTTGAAAGTTAAGATTGTCTAGTCTAATAAAAATAATCAGCCACAAATAAAAATTAAACTTTGTCTAAACATTCAATATTTTCGTCTTCCACTTGCATCTTGTTGATGTACTGAGTAACTCCATTAATAAATTCATCTATGTTCGAAAATTCATTCTCGTTTTCGTTCTCTGTGATGCCTTTTTTTTCCGGTGCATCATTTTTTCCTTCTTCTTTATGTTCTTCTTCTCTCTTTTTTTTTTCTACTTCTTCTGTATTCCTCTCTTCTACTTACTCTCTATTTCCTTCATTGTTTTCATCTTCAGAATCACTTTTCTCATTTTTATCATCTTTATCCTGCCTGCCTTCGTCATGATCCTTCTTCTCTACACCAGCTGATCCATCAACTTTGTTTTCTTCTTTACAAATAGCTTCTTCATTTTTTTTTCTTCTTTCTTTTCATTCCCTTCATCGAGATTTTCATTCTCTACAATAGCTGCAACCTCAGGGATCATCACCTCACCATCATTGATGAAGGCCTGTTCCAAAGATGCTACCTCAAGGAACGCTTCTTTAATGTCGCTGTCATTGCGGACAACCCTCGCCGCTGAATGCCGACTTTGTACGTGCATACCTGCATTTTCAAGCATTTATCGTTTACAATAAACTAAGATATCGGTTAATGAGAAATGGTATAGATTCTATTATTAGAAGTAAAAGGGATTATATAAAATATGCAACTTCTATAATATATAGAGCAGATATTACCTTCAGCTTCATCTCGCTTCTTTTGTTTCTCCTTTTATTCTCTCCCCAGCCTCCCTTCTTTCACAAAATCAGCGATGTCCTTGATCGACTCCTCCAGCCTAAACACGCGCTCTTTCAGATTTTCAATCATCGATGTCTTTTTCGATGCTCTCGACTTACTCGTCCCCGCACCCCGAGTGACATGCCTTGAAACAACATTTTTACTCAAATCTCGATCATTATCCCCATCCTCACCATCCTCCGATGAGGTGATGACAATCACACCCTCTAGATGGGTCTTCAATCCATCGATGAATGCGTCTTTCAGTTCGTTCGTGAATGCTTTAGACTTTTTCATGTAGTGCTGTTTCATTTCACAGATTGTGGGGATAAGGTACGGATGCACTCTCTACAGATAAATAGGCAAATGTGATTGATTAGCAACACAATATTAGTAAAATTATTCATCGAAAGAATAGTTCCATACCTTTGTACTTCATCCGTTCAAATATGGATCACCTTCGATTAGTTTATCGCCTTTTGAGATGTGTCATCTGAGCAATTGGAGAATGGGCAGCGGGTTTTTAGTTGATTTACCATTTCCCCTGCCGAGCTTTGTATATCCAAATCTGTGATCAAAAGAAAAACAAAAACATAAAACTAAGAGTAAGTATATTATAGACACCATAGATGAATTACAGTATATAATAAACTACTTCAATGATTTATAATCAAATACCATAAATGCCCAGGGAAATTCATAGAGCGCGTACGATGAAACTCTCTTTGTCTCAAATGTCTTCTTTTGCTTGCTGAAATCTATCTGCTTCTTTAGATAGTCTAGAGTCAAGGCAAATGACTCTTTACCCCAAGGATATCTCTCAAAGAAGCCCAAGTTATTCACCATCTTGATGGTGTCTATGTCCATGATTTTTGACAAGTCGTGTGCAAATAATATGCAATGCACGAACTAAATCAAGCAGCATTTGAACTTGTCCTCTTTGTCCAGCCTCTTACCTCTAATAAGCTTCAACAATCTCTTCGCATTTACACTCCTCTTTTTCGCAATCTTTTTGAAAAAAATTTCACCCTCCTTCATCGCTTTGACATGTCTTGAATTACGGAGATAACGCCCACAGTTTAAACCCATGATTAGGGCAAACTCCTTCAGGCCAAAACATGCAGGCATGTCATTGATGCTGAACCACATTTCATGCAGCTTGTTGTCCAGTTCAACTTGACGCAGAAGTGTATAGCAGACAAGCTATCCGTTAAACTTCATATGTTCTGGCAAGTCCCATAAATCACCAAAACAGGAATTCTTAAACCTAAACTTCAGACATTGATCAACCACGACTTGTTTGAATTTATTAAATATTTTCAAAGGGACCTAACAGATATCTTAGCCGAAAATGATCCGACATCATCCAGGACTGTGGCGAGGTCGTACCTCTCAGCCGAAACAAACCTTGCACATTGGGGCAAGATCAGTGCTTTCTCGTCTATATTAGCCTCAATTTTTATTTCCACTGGCTCATCTCGAACCGAAGTTTCAACAGCTTCTTCGCTGCAATTTCTATTCTCCAATTGATCGACTACTTGTTTTTTACTTTTTTCAAACCTATCAACTTTTACAGCCTTGTGTTTGTTACCTATAGCCATTTGTTATGATCTACGAACAAAAACTAACATTTCTCAGCTATAACAGCAAATACAATACCTAATTGACCTAGCAGTTTATTAATATGGCAGCATTTGCAGCTCCAAAAAAGCTAATTTGCAGAATAAGTTTCTTTCAAAACAACTCCAGCACCCACAAGAACATGCATCCAAATCACCATTATAGTGAACAAAAATAGGAAGGAACCCAGATTTTAAGCACGCAAATCGAGAAAAATTAAAAAAAAATCTCGATGCAATAGTCGAGGAAGGTTAAAATCTAACAAAAATAATACACAAACAAATCAAATACCATCTTAAAAACACAAATTATAAGTAAAATCAATCCCTATTTTTTCAAAAAAATTTCAATTTACAGCAGATACAATACTTAATCGACCTAGCAGTCTATTAACCTGGCAGTAGTTGCAACACCAAAAAAGTCAATTTTCAGAACAAGTTTTTTCCAAAACAACCGCATCACCCACAAGAACATGCATCTGAATCACCATTATATTGAACAAAAATATAAAGAAACCCATATTTTTATCACGCAAATCGAGAAAAAATAGCAAAAAAATCTCAATGCAATCACCGAGGAAAGTTAAAATCCAATAAAAATAATGCATAAACAAACCGAATACCAACTTAAAAACACAAATTATAAGTAAAATCAAGCCCCATTTCCAAAAAAATTCAATTTTTGGGATCAAATTATCAAATACGTAGTGAAGAAATCCCCAACATAAACATGCTTCTACAATACCCTTATATTGGAGAAAAGTCTTAACAAAAATCAGATATCTTGCCACATTCCGACGAAATTAGTGAAAAAATTTCAACATGCAATCGCCAAAGATAATCGATATACACCAATTATCCGTCAAAAATTAAGTAAATACCAACTAAAAACAACCACTTTCAGTGAAATCAAGCCCCATTTAAAAAAAATTAATTTGTTTGAACTCCATCGACTTCACTCGCCACAAACGAGTTCGGAAAAAAATAAAAAAAAATCACCAATATGGAGCACAAATTAACCAGAACAATAATATAGCTTACCTGAAGTTGAAGATCGAAGTTGAAGCTGATTCACGCGAGATCGAAAGTGAAAATGGTGGAAATGAGAGATGAATCGATTGTTGTAAAGAGAGAGAAGATAAGAGAGAATTTATTTTTTGTATTTAATGGAAGAGTAGGGTTAAATAAGTATTTAATAAATACATAAGGGGTTCCAAAAAAATTAAAAAATAAATAAGAGGTGTTAAAATATTTTTTTATTTTATACTTAAATTAATGGCCCACAAAACCCTGCAAAATTAGGATTTGACAAAAGAAGTGTCTATTTTGCAAAATAAGTTTTCAATATGGACTAGTAGCGAAATCTTCTCTAGTTACTGGTAGAACAACCCCATAGGAATGTAAAAGAAAAAATTTGAAGTCCACTGCCCACATATTTACTTATCTCCATGAAATCATCACGACTTAGAGACAAATTCTGAATTTTAAATTTATAAATCTTGATTTCTTCTTTTTTAAGTTACTAAATTTTAAATTAAATAAAATAATTTGCTTATACTAAATGAATATTTTAAATACAAATATAAAATTTAAATTAAAACTACTTAATTTGATATGCTAAATTTATACTTTTTTACTTTATCTTTAATATGCGCTCACTAATTCAAAATTTTGAAATGCAAGTCACTTTATTCAAAATATTTTACTTAAGTACCTAAATCTAATTTCAAGTCCAATCATGTGCCAAATTTAATAAAACAGTTTGCTTATACTAAATGAATTTTTTAAATACAAATATAAATTTAAATTAAATCTACTCAATTTGATATGCTAAATTTGTACATTTTTACTTTATCTTTATCTTTATATGCGCTCACTAATTCAAATTTTTTAAAATACAAGTCACTTTATTCAAAATATTTTACTTAAATACCTAAATCTAATTTTTCAAATCCAATCATGTGTCAAACCTAAATAAGCAGGTACAAATTTTCATTAAATTCCACTAACATTTAATTTTTTCCAATCATGAAGGTGCATGAACGCCAAAGCAAGTGAAAGTACCATCATTATATCCAAACAATTCAAATCATACAGGCCATCTATAGTAGTAGCTATTAAAATCTCGCTATGGAGTAATAAATAGGATATATTTCTTTTCCTTCAATAGGTATTTTATGTAAGTTACTTTTTTCATTCTTGATAGGTGACTAGACAAAATCATTTAGTATATACAATATCTTCTATTCCCTCTTAAAAAATCTCAAAATTCATATGCACTCAATAGTCGTGGGAGTAGATCAAAATGCAGATAGAAAAACAAAATATGTCCAATGCAATTATAAGTTAATGTTGGCTTGTAAGAAGAGAGAGTTTAGGGAAGGTTTGGAAATCCCTTATAACCAAACTTGAATATAACGTATTGTAATTATATGATACATAATTAAAATAAGATCAATTACACTCTTCAATTTTCAAGAGGAAAAATTGCTTGCAATTACATGGTAATATATGGTATAAATTACAATTTTTTCTTTTCACTTTCAATTTGTATTCTTATTTTATTTTTAAAATTTATTTTTCTTTAATGAGCGATATCATTAAAGTTGAGTTTCGGCGTTGGATGAGGTTATATATAAATTTAACTTATATTGAGTAATATTAGAATTGATAGATTACTTTTTTATCAAACATTTGAACAATGATATGAAATCATGTCAGTAGATACTTACAATTATCTTGATCAAGCACAATTCATGACATTTTTGCAAAATATTCGATTAATTAGAATTTTATTAATTACTAGATTGTAAAAATACACTAAATTCAATTATGAGAGAAATTGATTAAAATAAGTTGTATATTTAATATGATGCTCACTGAACCACCATAATATATAACAAATCGAGTCTTATGTCGGTCATATAAAACACCAACACATAAAAAAAGGAATTCCCAAAGATATTATTTCAAAGACACAAGGCAAGACAACACATTGATGAATGATGATAATTGCTAATTGTTCTCTTTGAAATCTGTTATTGGTAGTATTATTCATTTCATGAGAATAATTAGGCAATCTTAGTACAGATAGTTAATTAGAGCTACGAGAACATACTTCCTCTCGGTTTATTTGACCCATATAATAAAAGTAAATATTTTAATTTATTTGTTCAATTTATAAAATTAAGAGAATTTTATTATATTTTTTTCTTTCTAGCCTTGGTATTAACTGACTACAGAAAGTAATAATAGCTAATTTTAGAGTTTCAGACATTATTAATAAGATTAATTTAGTAAAATACATTTTTAGTTTTTTTTTTTTTTAAATATATCAATTAAAATGAAACGAATGAAATACAGGAAGCATAGACAGAAAAATATTGAAAGCTAGCAATAATCAACTACTCTTCAATGCCAGCTTCCTAGTTCCTTCAGTTTGAAGCATCGACGAAGACCTAAAAAAGCAAAATGCACGCAGTCGAAGGGACAAAACCCATTTGCCAAAAGATGGAAAGAACAGAATAGAAAACAGTTTTCGACGTATATAATAAAATAATTATCGTATTATGTTTTATAATATTTTAAACCTTTTTTCAAAAATATTTGGTAACACTATATGAACAATATCACCACATATTCGAATTTTGTGACGTCCGAACAATTGTCCCTTGTTCTATTCCTCTTAATCATATCAAAATTATAATTTTAATAGAAACTGATCAAAATAGAATTATAGAAAGCGTGTAATTTTTTTTTATTATTCTAAGTTATTTCATCTAATGTACCTTATTCATATTTTATCACGATACTATTCTCATGGATCAAACTATTTTTTATTTTAATAATATTCTTATTTCTATTTGTTATTTTAGAAATCAAAACATAATTGCGTATATTTTTCTCATTTTATTCTAAGTACACTTTTTATTTATTGAAAAGAGATTATACTTTTCATTGATTAAATAGAGATCAAGAGAGATGATTAAAAAAAAATAAAAATATGATGATAAAAATACCTAATTTCTTGAGTTACATGCAAATTAAAAATATGCTGAGTACTTTGAAACGTAGCATTTTTTTTAAAATTTTTTTTTTGAACATAATACTCGTGGTACTCGCACCCCAATACGCTAAAATAAAAAGAGAGATACTGTATAATATATGCTTTTTAATTTTCAAAATTTAAAATGCAGGGGTAAGAGATGAGAGGCAGTCACGTCGGGGTTAATCATCTCATGAAGCCACGTGGAAAGCTAGTATACGTAGACCCCACCTCATGACGTGGTAAATAAAAAACAAGAAAAAAGAAGAGATTTATGAAAGAAGAGGGTTTAGAGTTTAGACTTTCAGATAGGGAGAAAACTCGAGAATATTAAGGAGCGATTAATGTTTAGTGATAGAGAGAGAAATTAAAAAGTGAAAAAGAGAGGAGCAGACTTTAGAGCGAGAAACAAGGCGCGGAGAGGCCGTCCGAAATCAAGCAAACAAAGAAGAAAGAGAAAGAAAAAGAAAACTCTCTGCCATTTTTCTTCTTTCCTTCTTCGTCTTCCTTTTCTTCCCCCTCTATTTCAGGACACAATTATCAAATATTTCCCAGGAAAAAAAAATATATATATACGTACATATTCAAAGCAGCAACAAGCTAGATCATATTCACTATAATTACAATTTAAATATTAAACTTGGTTAATTAATTAGATCTTGCTGCTTTGAATCAATTAATTGAATGTTATTTTTATTATTATCTCGATCACATTTGAGCTAAGGAGAGATCTATTATCTCCTAGAAGGTTCTGGATCTGTGGAACGACGAGGTGTTTGATGAGTATTGCAGGTTGAAGAAATCTGCTGAGGAAAAACGATGAAATGGGCAACATTGCTTAAAGACTTCAAAGAAAAAGTCGGTCTCGCTGCTCAATCTCCTTCTGCTGCATCGTCTCCTTCATCTTCTACCTCTTCGCCTTTTCGTGATACCAATGTTTCTTTTCCTATCCATGACTTCACCTACTCCCCTTCCAGGTTTGTCATCCTTCAATAATATTCGTGTTGTAATTTGTTAAATTATTCGTTTCTGTTTTTAATATTGTTGCGTATTTTGATTATTGGAGGAGTGCAATGATCTTTGTTCAGATGATGAATTACAAATGCATTTTGTTGAAATGAGCTTGTTAATGTTAACCTGTTAATGATCAGAATTATTTCCCATTGAATTTCATTTGTACTCCCTCCGTTTAATTTTACTTGGGCCCCTTACTAAAACTACTTGTTTCAATTTACTCGTCTAATTTGTGAAATCTAAAAGAGATTTACTATTGTTTTTCCCAATACTATCCCTATTATTCAATAACTTTATAAAGTATTAGTAGTCGAATTTAGATTTTCAAAGTATAATTAATAAGGTTAGTTTAGTAAAATAAACCCTTAATAAATGTTTTTTATAGGGGGAGTGCCAAGTTAAATGAAACAGAGGGAGTACTGAGGATAGTAACCATTTATCTGTATAGCCAAGCCCGACTAATTTGGATTGAGGTTTAGTTTTTCTTAAAAAGTAAGCCTGTTTCAGTTTGAGCAAAGGGTTCCGGGTGCTACATGAAGTTGCTGCTTGAAAGCTGTCTGGCTTGTTGCGAGTCATGTTTTGCTTATCTAGTGCACTTTATAATGCGATTCGCTTTGACAAAGGAGTTTTAACTGGAAAAATTTATCAATGAGTGATAAATGCGACATCTTTGTCTTTTTGCAAATCAAACAAACTACATCAAGTGCATGCAATTTGTGCAATCTTTAGTTCAATGACTTTTGTTCCATCAAAATTGTGGAAAGAATTGCTCTATGGAGACTGATAACAAAGGCCTAATGACTGTTCAGGCTCAATTGTTTAATTGTCCCTACCTTCTCTTGGCTTTTGATAAATCATTTAAATCTGCAAGAGTGCCAGAAAGTATCAGAGAGCTGCTTACAAAAGAGTGGATATTAAGATGAAATTGGTGTATGCCTTTTTTTCTTCACAAGTAAGGAAACACTGCTGTTGGCTTACCTTTGTTAATTGGAATGGAAAAAAGAAGAAGAAAGAAACTGGAATAGGAAAGATTTTCCTTAGAGCATTTTGTCTCTGTTGGCTTGCCTTTGTTAACTGGAATAGAAAAAAAAGAAAGAAACTGGAATAGGAAAGATTTTCCCTAGAGCATTTTTGTCTCTGTTGCTTACCAATTAATGGGAAGAAGTCTTAACTTACTAATAGGAAACATATGTGGCAAAATACCAGAACTTGCTTGATGGCAAAACTAAAGTGAATTGAGAGTTATTGTCCTTGCAACGTGAATTTGTAGTTGTCGCTGGATTTCTATTTTTTCCTGTATAGGCCTCGGTGAATCAAATGATTGTAGACACCAAGTGAAGCTGTAAAATTAAATTATTGACATTGTGGCCCGAATTATGGGTATGATGATATGGGGCATTTTTGAAGACCATTTTCTAAGTTTCAAGGGATTTGTAGTTGAATGGTTCCACCGTTGTGTCTTTCCTTGAATAGTGTTTTGTATATGAAGTGGTAATTGGACTTTTGTTTAGTGTTTGCCTGTTCTTAGTTGCACTACTGAGTGAAAAACTTGTATAATCACTATCACAGATAGTAAGTGTTGCAAATAACAAAGTACGTTAGTCCTATATCACTTCTATCTCCTTAGAGGTGGAATGATCTTTGCTGTAACTATCTTGTCACCACACCAATGGTTTTTTCCAGCTATATTGTGTTTAACCTGTTGTAAGTTGCTCCAATCATGTGGATTTTTTTATTAAAGAGATTTATGCTACGATCTTGCAGGTTAACTTGAAGTGATTTTTCGTGTGAAATAAGATCCGGTTGAATAATGTTTAAGGAGCTTAAGATCTAACCTTCCATTACACTTTTCTTGTTCTGTTATTTTAAGCAGTGACAAACATGAACTGGAGTTGGATTTTAAGAGATATTGGGAAGAGTTCCGCTCCTCAAGCTCGGAAAAGGTTATTTTCACACACACACACACATATATGAAACAAAGTAATGCCTACTCTATTCATCGAGGTTGTTGATTGGTCATTTGTTTTCTTTGTTTCAGGAGAAGGAAAAGGCCTTGAACTTGACTGTTGATGTTTTCTGTAGATTAGTGAAGCAACAGGCAAATGTAGCACTGTTGATTACTATGTATGAAAACTGTATTTATAGCTGTTTGTGCAATTTGTTTTTGACTTCCATTCCATTCTATGCACCTCAATCAGCACAGCTGTCAATATCTCTCTTTCTCCTACATTGGAAAAAAATGAAATTAAAGCTGCCCATGGTTAAGTTATTATTTAGTCTAACACAGTCAAATGCACTGAGACAGTGATGATTTTATTTTATGCTTTATTTTGCTGTCAGCATATGGTTCTTAACCTGTGCTTTGTTCCTTTTTACAGGTTAGTAGAGACACACATATTTTCCTTTGTTGTTGGAAGAGCTTTTGTAACAGATATTGAAAAGTTGAAACTTAGTAGCAAAATAAGATCTTTGGAAGTCGAAAGAGTGTTAAACTTTTTCTCTGAAGTCACCAAGGTGGTTTACTTTCTGTTAATATCTGAAATTCATGTTCCCTTCTGAACCCATTCCTAGTTTAATTTATTTATCCATGGATGTATGTTTTTATTATAAAGCAGGATGGCATCCGGCCTGGTGCAAATCTGTTGTATGCGATAGAGGTCCTTGTCTCTGGTGTATGTCCTCTAGACTCTTGAGTTCTTAATATTTTGATTACTCTCTTAGTTCATGCTAATGAATTTTCATAGTATTCTGACTTCAGGTAATTTGATTCATTAAATGTCATTGGCATATGTTAAATATTTTCATCAAATTGGCATATCTTAAATGTAGATATATGCTTTTATCAAGGTAGTAAATTTGTGACTCAATATTGCAGTCTAAATTTCAGTCGTATATGGATTATGTTACTCGGATTCTTCAAAATCCTTCCACGCCCATGTCGACACAACATGGGTGTGGGTTGTGAGATACACAATGGTTTTGGTCAACTTACCTTGAGTGCTTTGACTACGTATATGATCGAGAAGTATAGATTGATTGGGTATGTGGTTTGATTTTTGGGTTTGTCATATATATGTATATACAAGATGTCTTATGGAATTCTGTTTAGATATTTATAAATAATTTTAACTCTATTAGTTTAAATTCTATAGCTTTAATTAATCTAGATATATACTTTATATGTCGTAATATACATTTATTGGCTATATTTGAGAACCTGTATCTGCACTCGGATCCATACCCCTGAATCATTATGTTAATGTGATGAACCTTTAGATCCACACCCGAGTATGAGCAACTTAGGGATGGAGTGCTGAGTTAGGTTCATGAGAGGATAGACAAGAAACTTAGTTCTTTGATGTAAATCAAACTTCCCCAATTGTAACAAGTATATATGTATCTACAGCCTGTCGACAAACAATCTCTCCTTGATTCTGGAATCTTGTGCTGTCTCATTCATATTCTCAACTCTCTTCTTGGTCCTAATGAGGGATATCTGAGGCAAAAAGTTAGTAATGATGAGGAGCTGTTACAGACAGAGGAAAATAAGGATAACGTGGAGTCGAGCCGCAGGCTTGAGGTACCTTCCTACATAATAACTTTTAGAATTTTTGGGTCTGTGCCGTTCAACACAATCATTGTATTATGCATCCAAGAGCTGTGATTTGTTTGAGGATAATCAAAGCTTCTTGAACCAAATTTGAATATTGTCACTTCATTTGCTTCATTGTATGAGTTTTCAGAGGTCAGATATTCTCATCCATGCAGGTTGAGGGAAGTGTGGTACATGTTATGAAGGCATTGGCTGCCCATCCTTCTGCTGCACAAAGTTTGATAGAAGACAACTCCCTTATGTTACTTTTTCAAATGGTTGCCAATGGTTCTTTAGTTGCTTTTTCTCACTATAAGGAAGGCCTGGTGCCGCTGCATACCATTCAGCTACACAGACATGCTATGCAGGTAAAAATTAATCTTTGCAGCTGTAAAAGAGATTCACAATGCCGAAGCAGTGGGGGTAATTCATTTTCAATTATAAGATGAAATTTCAGTTTATCCCTCTTTCAATTCGGTATTATTTCCTCTCCAGATACTTGGTCTTCTTCTGGGTAATGATAATGGTAGCACTGCCAAGTATATTCGGAAGCATCATTTGGTATGCCTTTCTAACTTGTGCTCTAGCTAATAATGCGTTTAAATAGATTGCTGTAATCTTATAGAGTTCTTTCTGTTACCTTTTTGCCATTTGCAAAATGGAAGTTTCTTTCTTTCTTTTCTTTCGTTTTTCTTTTTTTGGCTTTGATGAGCTATGAATAAGGTTAGATAAGGCTTAAAACAACTTCTGTATCCTGCTTTCCAGAGCATACGCTCGTTTGATTTATCTATACTCTCTCTGAAGGTGGTACACTAATTTCATGAGCATTTACAAGCTCTTACCAGACTCTGGGATAGCTGTTTCATTAATTGATGAAATGTTGTTTAATTGATTTGTTGTTCAAGATTTGAGATGTACATGAAATATGGTAAAACAAATCCAAAGTGAACCTCAGCTTGTTTTTAAAAATCTCTTGTTGTGAATATGAAAATTAACTGTACATTTGGATGTCTCTTCTATTTTCGTTTAGATTTGGTATTTGTTCTTGAAAGGTTAATGCAAGCTATTATCGCATATGTTGGATAAGAATTTGGTCCAATCATTTTAGACCGTAACATTGATAAGTATGTCTGTTTCTCCGCGGGGGTTATTCTTCTCTTACGTGTAGATAAATCCTAGTCTCTCCGCAAGGAGGCCTGGGTCCTAAACAACAAATTTTCATTTTGAGAAGTCCTTCATAGGAATTCTCTACCCTTAGGTGTTAAGCTTAATCAATCTGTAACCATCATGTTTGGGAATATTTTCTCCACTCAAGAAGGAAAAAATTACTTGTGGTGATAGCTTCTTGAAAAATTACTTTGGGCATCCTTTTCTGAAGTCCTTTCTTGAGTGCTTTTGAGATTCAAGATAAGCTATCCCAGCATTACACTGAAGGCTTAATAATATCTGATAACAAATGGATTAATATTCAGAAGCCCTTGTATTGTCTGCATTTTCTTCAGAAAGCTTTGAAATACTCTTGTTTGGACTTGTCAAGAGATCTAAAGCCTTTGTATGCTTAGTCTTTCTGTGGGGTTTGTGTCAGAGGGTAATATGCACAATTTAGTAGCACCACAGTGAACACTTGGTTGATGATGCTTTTATTTGAAACATTGATGTCCAGGGCTAGATTGTTAAGTTGGGTGCACTAACTTGGATGTCGTAGTGCCATGATTCAGTGTGAAGTCTCTTTTTCTTTTGTTCTTTCTGATTTTAGTAACTAAGGAATCACTTTGAGCTTGTTCAGCGCTCGAAATACTATAAATAATTTACATGAGCAATGTGCCTCTTTTCATTCTTTTAGAGTCAGGGATTAGTTTCCTTCTTTCTTTTTTTTTTTTGTGGGATTTCACCCGGTATGTTGTTTATTAGTTTCTTTTTTCCTGGTGACTTACTGAATATCATTTGTAAAATGGACGTCAGAATAGTGTGGAGAAGTTGGTGTATTACATCATTATCTATTCTCATTGTTTTCAGGGCTATTAGCCTGTAGCACTGCGCTGTTTGTACTTAGAAATTTGATATTCTTTGCACTTGTTTGCTGATGCTCATCATCTTTGATGCCCCAGATAAAAGTTCTTCTCTTGGCTGTCAAGGATTTTAACCCTGATTGTGGAGATTCTGCCTATACGATGAGCATTGTGGACTTACTTCTTGAGTGTGTTGAATTGTCTTATAGGCCAGGTAACCCGCTTGCTTTCTTCTTGTAGTCAATGTCTTCATGTGATTATTGAGTGCTTGAAACTTCCACTTTGAATGTTAGGCTGCAACTCTGCAGACTGAAGCAGACTATACTTTCAGAAAATGATCTGTTGTGTCCTTTATCTGTTCATAGCCTTATTTTTTGCCCTTGTTTTTTGTCTTTGTTGCTGATTCTAGAAAACTTTGACTTGTAGAGGCTGGTGGTATCAGGCTTAGGGAGGATATCCACAATGCTCATGGCTATCAGTTCTTGGTTCAGTTTGCTTTACTTCTCGCAAAGGGTTAAGGTGGTCAGAATTCCCATTCTAAGTTCCTTCCTGATCGAGGAGTTACTTCAGATTATCCACATTTGGCTAATCATGTTGGTAAAAGCGATTTAGTGGAAAAAGGAGGGGAGGCATCACAAGATGTGTCCCCTACACTCTCTAGGTTACTTGATGTGCTTGTTAATCTTGCTCAAACTGGTCCTTCTGGAGCATCTGGCTTAAAAGCTTCAAAAGCTACTCATGTTAAGCCTAGTGGGCATGGCAGAAATCGTACGTCATCTTCTGACAGAATTGTTGATGATATCTGGGATAAGGATAATGACAAAGTTAAAGACCTGGAAGCTGTTCAGATGTTGCAAGACATTTTTCTTAAGGCTGATAGCAGGGCTCTGCAGGGTGAAGTACTCAACAGGATGTTTAAAATATTCTCAAGCCATCTTGACAATTACAAACTTTGTCAGCAGTTACGGACCGTGCCTCTATTGATCCTTAATATGGATGGCTTTCCGCCATCCTTGCAAGAGATAATTTTGAAGATACTTGAATATGCTGTGACTGTTGTAAATTGTATACCTGAGCAAGAGTTGCTTTCACTTTGTTGTTTGTTGCAGCAACCAATTACCCCCGATTTGAAGCATACAATTTTGTCTTTCTTTGTAAAACTCTTATCCTTCGATCAACAATACAAGAAAGTTCTAAGGGAAGTTGGCGTATTGGAGGTTCTGCTGGAGGATCTGAAACAGCACAAGTTTCTTTGTGGTTCGGAGCAGCATGCTGATGACCCTAATCATTTAGAGAGGAAATCGAGTTCAAGTTCAAGCAGCTTTAAGAAACACTTGGACAGTAAGAATGCTATACTTTCTTCACCCAAACTGGCAGAATCTGATTCAGGGAAGTTCCTTCTTTTTGAAGTTGAAGGCACAGTGGGAGTTGCCTGGGACTGTATGGTCTCATTGTTGAAGAAAGCAGAAGTAAATCAAACATCATTCCGATCAGCTAGTGGGGTGACTGCTATACTCCCTCTCTTGGCATCTGACATTCATCGTCCAGGGGTCCTTAGGGTCTTGTCATGCTTAATTATTGAAGATGTTGCACAGGTAGAATCTTTAACTTTTACTGAAAAGTGCTCTTATATATTTTGTGCTGGGATTTTTTTTTCTTTTGATAACCGTGGTGTCTGGGCCAATTTGCACGCACCTCGACTAATTCCATGGGATACCCGCCACCTCCCACCAGCAACAGGTACCCAATAACTTTGTCCTCCAAGGCTAGAACAGATGGAAAGAAAATACCTAGTGTTTGTCTCTTTTGGGAATTGAACCCGAGACTTCATGGTGCTCAACCCAACTTCATTGAACCACTAGGCTACACCCTTTGGTGTTACGCTGGGATTTTTATGAAATAATATTATAAAAACGTTAGAATTGCTTTCTTAAAAACCCTACTTCCGCGAATTACAATTCTAAAAGTTAATAAACTTTCAAGTGCCCCTAAAATTGATGGATCTTACTTTGATGAATATTGTCTGTATTATTTCTGAATACTTGTTCTTCCCTAGTTGATGGAGTGAACCCCGTACCATTGGTGAAATTTCAGATCAGGTAGCTTAGCATGCAGTCTTTTGGAATATAAATTTCCTGCTGATATAACTATGTTTCCTTATTGTCAATATGCTTTTTCAAGTGTGAAGAAGTTGCAGAGCCTCTCTACCTCCATGAGGTAGGGGTAGGGTCTACATACACTCTATCCTCCCCAGACCCCGCCTGTGGGATTTCACTCGGTATGTTGTTGAAGAGGCTGCAGACAGAGATGAAAATTACTTGAAAAAATAAAGATTATTGAGCTGTTATATTAACCTACAAGTAGCTTTGGCATTCTTGAAAGCACATGGTGGCTTCTAAAGTAGCTGCTATCTCTTTAAGTTTTAGTTTCAGGCAATCTACCTCTTCAGCAGTTAGTTGCTAGAATAGTACTCTTAGCTTATAAGTTCCTCCCTTGTACTGTAATATTAGATTACAATTCATACTGGAGTGTATATCTGATACATCTTTTGTTAGTCATATAAGTTGGATTGGTTCCTCTGCATATTTTTTGATCCTAGATTATGTCTTGCTTTGAGCATTTGCTGCAAACAAAGCTGATGATATCTGTTTTCGTCAGGCCCACCCGGAGGAGTTAGGAGCACTGGTTGACATTTCAAAAAGTGGGATGATTACAAGTGCTTTGGGAACTCATTACACACTTCATAATGATGCTAAATGTGACACTTTTGGAGCTTTATGGCGCATTCTAGGAATTAATAGTTCAGCTCAGAGGGTCTTTGGTGAAGCCACTGGGTTCTCTCTTTTATTGACCACACTTCATGGTTTTCAAAGTGATGGAGAACCCACAAATCAGTTGAATTTGACAATTTACTTTAAAGTGTTCACATACTTGTTGCGTCTAATGACAGCAGCTGTTTGTGATAACACTATTAACAGGACAAAGTTGCACGCAGTCATATCTTCCCAGACATTCTATGATCTTCTGTCTGAATCTGGTTTGATTAGTGTTGATTGTGAACGACAAGTTGTACAGCTACTGTTGGAGCTTGCTCTAGAGCTAGTGCTTCCTCCCTTCATGACTTCAGAGGGTGCCACATTACCTAATGCCTCCGACCAGGAAACAACTGGATTTATTCTAGTTACCTCATCTGGAACTTTTGACCCTGACATGGAACGTGTGTATAATGCTGGTGCTGTTAGGGTGCTCCTGCGTGCTTTGTTGCTTTTTACTCCAAAGTTGCAATTAGAGGTACTAAACCTTGTTGATAAGCTGGCCCGCGCTAGCTCCTATAACCAGGAGAACCTTACATCTGTTGGTAAGAAGAGATTTTACTTCTCGTCAATTTTTCAGTTCTAGTCCCATATTAACAGTTGATGCTCGTCAGGTTGTGTGGAGCTTCTCCTTGAAACAATTTACCCCTTTCTATCGGGGTCATCGCCGATACTTTCTCACGCTTTGAAAATCATCGAAGTTCTTGGGGCATACAGGTAATGACACTCGACTACTATTGACCAAGTCATAAAGATGTAGAGTATTCTCGTGTTGGACACAGACACAGAATTTGAATAAGTGCAAAATTAGTGATGAGATTAAAGGAGTTTAATTTGCATATGTAATTTCTTAATTGTCTCAAGTTAACAAGGGATACTAGATTAATGACTATCAAACCAATGGCGTATACTCCGTATTTAATGTATTTGAACAGAAATTATTTAATGATTATCACACCAATGGCAATGGTTAATTAATGCACTCAATATATTTCATATATTTGTACAGATAGTGGTATTGCTCATTCATCTTGAATGCAAAGATACTATCAATAAAACTAAAAGTATAATCCTTGTGGCCGGCCAAGTCTAACCCAGTGTTATGAAAAATGAAAGACTCATTGGTTGAAATTTTTCTATGCTATGTCAACACAATCATCGTTGTTGAATTGATCCATGTCGGTGGGACGTGGATTTCTTGGTCTCCTTATATGGTCTTACGCAATTCTCACCTCATGAGCTAGCTTTTGAGGTTGAGTTAGGTCCAACATCCTGCTTGACACATCCCAATGCTTGGTTCCCAATTTTGGGCCCTCAAATTATGTTGTCCAAGCTTCACTTTGCAGGCCTAGGCATGTAGGTGGGGTTGTGGAATTGTCCCACATTGGTGGGATGTGGATTTCCTTGTCCGTGGGAAATCCTCACCTCATGAGCTAACTTTTGAAGGTTTAGTAAAGTTCAAAGTCCATTTCTTAACAATCACCAAAATCATCCATTTTCTCTAGTTTTCTATCCTTTTTTCTTCGGTCAAGTAAATTATTTTCATTAAACATGGCAAATGGCCGTATACAAGGGGTATACCAAAAGGTAAAGAATCCACAAAAAGATGTGATTCTACAAACTCTGCTCAATCTAGCTTTCCATCCTTATTTAAAGCAAAAGTACATGACCAATCAGATTGTGTACCGCAACAATGAATGAAGCTGAGAAAGCTGCAGGAAACTGTGTAGGGTGTCAGTGTCTTTTTCTCTGTCTTGTAGAAAGACGAGGGTGTTCCAAATGAATGAGCTGAGGTTCTGACTTTAAAACCATTTGAGGAATGGACATGCCTATTTTGTTTTCAGATACTTTCGTCATCTGTCCTTGGATATGTAATATCTGTGCTACCTAAAGTGTTGTCTGTGCTTCCTATAAGGACCTACATTGCTGGAAATTGTTGTTTACTTTAGTGTGCAGATACATAAACTAACAATAGTCATGATGACAGGTTATCTGCCTCTGAACTTCGAGTGCTTGTTAGATACATTCTGCAGATGCGACTGGCCACTTCTGGTCGTTATCTAGTTGATATGATGGAAAGGTTGATTCTTACAGAGGATATGGCCTCAGAAGATGTCTCCCTAGCACCGTTTGTCGAGTTGAACATGAGCAAGGTTGGGAGTGCTTCAATCCAAGTGCCCTTGGGAGAAAGATCTTGGCCACCTGCTGCTGGTTATTCTTTTGTTTGTTGGTTTCAGTTCCGAAATTTAATCAAGTCACAGGCGAAGGAGAATGATGCTTCAAAAACTGGACACACTAAGGGGCAAGGCGTAGGTGGGCAGCATCATGGGCCACATGCCCTGAGGATATTTTCTGTTGGAGCAGTAGACAGTTCAAACACTTTCTATGCTGAACTTCGTCTACAGGAGGATGGTGTTCTCACTCTTGCAACTAGCAATTCTTCCTCTTTGTCATTTTCAGGGTTGGAAATGGAGGAAGGAAGGTGGCATCACCTCGCTGTTGTGCATAGCAAACCAAATGCGCTGGCTGGCCTCTTTCAGTCTAGCTTTGCTTATGTTTACCTCAATGGAAAGTTAAGACACACAGGTAGATTAGGATATTCTCCTTCTCCAGCTGGCAAGTCTTTGCAGGTGATTGTTGGTACCCCGGTTGTGTGTGCACGGATTAGTGACTTGTCATGGAAGCTTAGATCTTGCTATCTTTTTGAAGAAGTTCTTTCCCCTGGTTCAATCTGCTTTATGTATATTCTTGGACGAGGGTATAGGGGTCTCTTCCAGGATACAGATTTGTTGCAATTTGTTCCTAATCAGGCCTGCGGTGGTGGTAGCATGGCAATTTTAGATTCTTTGGATGCCGACTTACCTCTGGCTCCTAATCCACAAAAGCCTGATAATGCAGGAAAGTCAGGGAGTGTTCAGTGTGACCGGAGTGGATTTGTTTGGGATTTGGACAAATTAGGGAACCTCTCCCTTCAACTTTCTGGTAAGAAGCTCATTTTTGCATTTGATGGGACAAGTACAGAGTTACTTCGAGCTTCTGGAACATACTCTGTGCTCAATCTGGTTGATCCAATGTCAGCTGCTGCTTCTCCTATTGGAGGTGAGTAGATTAATTTAATCCTTATTTTGCTTATTGCTGGTAAATATCAAAAATCAAAGTGAGAATTACAAATTATTTCATCAGCTTTCTCTCTTTTGTTTCCTAAATCCTGATTATCCACAGGCATACCACGCTTTGGACGACTTATTGGGGATGTCTATATTTGCAAGCATTGTGTTATCGGTGAGACAATCCGTCCCATTGGTGGCATGGCTGTTATTCTAGCTCTTGTAGAAGCAGCTGAAACAAGGGACATGCTGCACATGGCTTTGACATTACTTGCTTGTGCTCTTCATCAAAATCCACAGAATGTTAGAGACATGCATAATTACAGGGGATACCATTTGCTTGCTCTCTTCTTGCACCGGCGAATGCCATTATTTGACATGCAATCGCTTGAAATCTTTTTCCAGATTGCCGCATGTGAGGCCTCTTTCTCTGAACCAAAGAAGTTCTATCGTTCCCAGAAGACACTGCCACCTACCACGCCCGTCAATGAGGGAAGCATTGAAGACCTTACTTTGTCCAAATTCCGGGAAGAATTTTCTTCAGTTGGATCTCATGGAGACATGGATGATTTTTCTGCACCTAAAGATTCCTTGAGTCATATTTCTGAGCTCGAAAATGCTGAAATGCCAACTGAGACATCTAATTGCATAGTTCTTTCAAATGCTGATATGGTTGAGCATGTTTTGTTGGACTGGACTGTTTGGGTAACGGCCCCAATTCCAATACAGATTGCTTTACTGGGCTTCCTTGAGCATCTGGTTTCAATGCACTGGTATAGGAATCATAATCTGACAATTCTGCGCAGAATTAACCTTGTTCAACATTTACTTGTAACTTTGCAAAGAGGTGATGTGGAAGTACCGGTGCTAGAAAAATTAGTTGTATTGTTAGGTGTTATATTGGAAGATGGGTTCTTACCCTCTGAACTGGAACAAGTGGTTAGATTTGTGATCATGACATTTGATCCACCAGAATTAACATCAAGGCATCAAATTATGAGAGAATCTATGGGAAAGCATGTTATTGTAAGGAACATGTTACTTGAGATGCTGATTGATCTGCAAGTGACGATAAAATCAGAGGATTTGCTTGAGCAGTGGCACAAAATTGTTTCATCAAAATTAATAACTTATTTTCTTGATGAAGCTGTTCATCCTACAAGTATGAGGTGGGTCATGACTCTTCTTGGTGTGTGCCTTGTGTCTTCTCCAACATTTGCACTTAAATTTCGCTCAAGTGGAGGCTATCAAGGTTTGGCAAGAGTTCTTCCAAGTTTCTATGATTCCCCTGATATATACTATATCCTGTTTTGTCTTATTTTCGGCAAGCCTGTATACCCAAGACTGCCTGAAGTCCGGATGCTAGATTTTCATGCCCTAATGCCAAGTGATGGCATATATGGAGATTTGAAATTTACTGAGCTGTTGGAATCTGTGATTGCTATGGCAAAGGCAACTTTTGATAGGTTGTCTATGCAGTCAATGCTTGCCCATCAAACTGGCAACCTTTCCCAGATCAGTGCTGGAGTTGTAGCAGAGCTGGCAGACGACAATACAGACATAGCTGGAGAGCTTCAGGGTGAAGCCCTTATGCACAAAACTTATGCAGCCCGGCTGATGGGTGGTGAGGCTGCAGCACCTGCTGCTGCTACCTCTGTCCTTAGGTTCATGGTTGATCTTGCAAAAATGTGTCTTCCTTTCTCAGCTGTTTGCCGAAGAGCAGAATTTCTTGAAAGTTGCATCGACCTTTATTTTTCTTGTATCAGGTTCATTTGAAATTTCCTTCCTGTACGCCTGTAGTTATTTTTATATTTGACTATGTTGAAGGAATTCTTTGCTTGTTTTTTATTTTGTGTTCTCCAACATGTAGGGCTGCACAAGCTGTGAAAATGGCTAAATATCTTTCTGTAACAGTGGAAGAGAAGAACTTAAATGATGGTGATGAAACTAGCAGCTCCCAAAATACTTTTTCTAGTTTGCCTCACGAACAGGAACAGTCAGCCAAGACCTCTATAAGTATGGGAAGCTTTCCACAGGGACAGACTAGTACAAGCTCTGAAGATATGCCAGCGATGCCGAACAATGTGCCGAACAATGTAGGTACAACAGATATTGATGTTACTTCATCGCAGCCAGGTTTAGACAAAGCAGTACAGGAAGAAGCGCAAGCTGTTGCAACAACAGACAATGATGTTGTTGACCGTGTGTCTGCTGTCACATCCTCCAGCAGCAATCATCTTAGCTTCCGCGATATGAAAAGCACAGTAGATCCTGTCCAGCAAACTGATTCACTGAGTTTGGCATCCTTTAATATGTTTGAATCTCCTGTATTGTCGGAGAGATCCTACTCCCGAACTCCGCAAACCTCTTCCACGTCTCCAGTGATGACATCTTGGCTGGGAGGTGAATCAAAAGTCAACCTAGCATCAACACCCTTGATTGAGTCTGCTGCATCTATCAGTGAATCAGATTTCTCTCCTGAGATGAAATCTGCTTCTCAAGGACAATCTTCTGCAAACATAATGTTTGTGATTGATTCAAATTTGCTTCTTGAGGTGGACGACTGTGGGTATGGTGGAGGGCCATGCTCCGCTGGAGCTACAGCTGTTCTTGATTTTATGGCGGAAGTTTTGTCTGGTTTGGTAACTGAACAAGTGAAGGCAGTACCTGTCATCGAGGGTATTTTGGAGAGTGCTCCTTTGTATGTTGATGCTGAATCTGTCTTGGTATTTCAGGAACTCTGCCTCAGTAGACTACTGAACTTCCTCGAAAGGCGTCTTTTGCGGGATGATGAGGAAGATGAGAAAAAGTTGGATAAGGGCCGTTGGTCCCTTAACTTGGAAGCATTATGCTGGCTGATAGTGGATAGAGTTTATATGGGTGCTTTTCCTCGGCCTGCTGGTGTACTGAAGACTCTGGAGTTCTTGTTATCTATGCTACAATTGGCTAATAAGGATGGGCGTGTTGAAGAAGCTGCGCCAACAGGGAAAGGAATCCTGTCTATTGGTAGAGGAAGTAGGCAACTGGATGCTTATGTACATGCGATTCTGAAGAACACGAACAGAATGATTTTATTCTCTTTCCTCCCATTGTTCTTGGTAACCATTGGAGAAGATGAACTACTTTCTTCTTTAGGTTTGCAAGTGGAGCCAAAGAAAAGAGTGCCCTTGAACCCATCCTCGGAGGATAGTGGAATTGATGTTTGCACGGTGTTACAGTTGCTAGTCGCTAATAGAAGGATAATATTTTGTCCCAGCAACGTTGACACGGATTTAAATTGCTGTCTTTGCATAAATCTAATTTCTCTTCTTCGCGATCATAGGCGTCTTGCACAGAACATGGCTATTGATATTCTCAAGTATCTCCTAGTTCACCGAAGGGCTGCACTTGAAGACTTTCTTGTCTCTAAACCGAATCAAGGACCTCCTTTGGATGTTCTTCATGGTGGGTTTGACAAGCTCTTAACTGGAAACTTACCTGCATTTTTTGAGTGGCTTCATAGTTCTGAACATGAAGTTAATAAAGTGTTGGAGCAGTCTGCTGCCATTATGTGGGTTCAGTTTATTACTGGGTCAGCTAAGTTTCCTGGGGTTAGGATTAAAGGCATGGATGGTCGACGTAAGAGAGAAATGGGGAGGAAATTAAAGGAGATATCGAAGTTGGATGGAAGACATTGGGAGCAGATAAATGAACGAAGAATTGCTCTTGAGTTGGTTCGCGATGCAGTGGCTACTGAACTAAGAGTTATTCGCCAGGATAAGTATGGTTGGGTGCTACATGCAGAGAGTGAGTGGCAGACTCATCTACAACAACTTGTCCATGAGCGAGGAATCTTCCCCTTGGCCAAGTCCACTCATAGTGAAGAGCCTGAGTGGCAACTTTGCCCCATTGAAGGTCCATATAGGATGCGGAAGAAGCTCGAGCGTTGCAAATTAACAATTGACACTATCCAAAATGTTCTGACTGGACAATTTGAGTTAGGAAGACTAGAACTTCCAAAGGAGAGGACTGAGAATGAAACTAATGCCTCTGATGGTGAGTCTGATGTTTATTTCAATCTCATGAGTGACAATCCTCAACAGGACTCTTTCAGTAGTGAACTTTATAATGGATCAATTTTCAAAGACTCGGATGATGTTAGAGATGCAGCTTCTAGTAGAACTGGATGGAATGACGACCATGATAGTAGCGTTAATGAAACAAGTCTCAGCTCTGCTCTTGGTCTTGGACCCAAGTCCAGTAGTGCTTCCATTCAAAAAACTGAGTGTGTTCAACAGAAGTCGGATCTAGGATCTCCCAGGCAATCTTCTTCTCTAAAAGCTGATGAAACAAGAACGATGGAGGACAAACCGGAGAAGGAACTAAGTGATAATGGTGAATACTTGATTAGGCCTCATTTGGAACCTTTTGAGAGGATAAAGTACAAATATAACTGCGAGAGAGTGGTTGGTCTTGATAAACATGATGGTATATTTCTGATTGGAGAACTATCGTTGTACATCATTGAGAATTTTTACATTGATGACTCGGGGTGCATATGTGAAAAAGGATGTGAAGATGATCTATCTATCATTGATCAGGCTTTAGGTGTAAAAAAGGACTTCTCGTGTAGCTTGGACTCCCACTCAAAGTCAAGTTCTTCCTGGGCTGCAACAACAAAGGCCTATGTTGGGGGACGGGCATGGGCATATAATGGTGGCGCTTGGGGAAAGGAAAAGGTTTGTACCAGTGGTAATGTGCCCCATCTTTGGCATATGTGGAAGCTTGACAGTGTTCATGAGATTTTAAAGCGTGATTATCAACTTCGGCCTGTCGCCATTGAGATCTTTAGCATGGATGGCTGCAATGATCTTCTGGTTTTCCACAAAAAGGAGAGAGAAGAGGTTTTCAAGAATTTGGTGGCCCTGAATCTTCCCAGAAACACCATGTATGTTTTACCTCTAATTTGCTCAAGTTTTCTGCTTCTCGTGTCTAACAGTTGAATTGCTGGTTCCACTCTTATTTGGATTACTCGTCAATACGATCACCAAAGATTTAATTATACTTAGCTTCCAACCCACATGGCTCTTTTCTGTAATGCTGTGATGGTATTTATTTTAGTGTTGTAGCTAGTTTCCTAATGATTTGGCGTACCAGTTGTCAATTGTTTTTGTGATTAAAAAATACAGGGTTATATCAATTGACTTTGCGCTTAATTGAATAATCTTTTTGCTTTAATCATTCTTAATATATGCTTGGCTTTTGTGTCACTTGTTTGACAAGTGTTTGAGCTTCAAGGACGCCATTGCCTATTTTACAGGTTGGACACAACAATATCAGGGTCCGTAAAACCAGATAGCAATGAAGGGAGCCGTCTTTTCAAGGTTATGGCAAACTCATTCTCTAAGAGATGGCAAAATGGTGAAATTAGCAATTTCCAGTACCTCATGCACCTCAACACGCTCGCAGGACGTGGTTATAGTGATCTCACCCAGTATCCTGTGTTCCCCTGGATTTTAGCGGATTATGAGAGTGAGAATCTGAACTTTTCCGATCCCCAAACTTTCCGAAATCTTGATAAACCAATGGGCAGTCAAACAGCAGAAGGTGAAGAGGAGTTCAGAAAAAGGTTGTTGCTTTTACCACTCAATTAGAAATTCTGTTGAGTTTGCATTTTGTTGGAATCTTATGCTCTTTTTGTTCATTTAATATATTTGTGACTCTGTATTTTACATTTGTCCATGTTTCAGATATGAGAGCTGGGATGATCCCGAGGTTCCCAAATTCCATTATGGTTCTCACTACTCCAGCGCTGGAATTGTCCTATTCTACCTCATACGTCTACCCCCTTTCAGCGTTGAAAATCAGAAGCTGCAGGGTGGCCAATTTGATCATGCTGATCGTCTTTTCAATAATATAAAGGATACATGGCTGAGTGCTGCAGGGAAAGGCAATACTTCAGATGTTAAAGAATTAATTCCTGAGTTCTTTTATATGCCAGAGTTCCTGGAGAATATGTTCGATCTTGACCTTGGTGAGAAACAGTCAGGAGAGAAGGTTTGTCTTGCTTCTCTGTATTCTTTTTAGTTATTCCTCCTTTTATGAGAAGTAACTTAACTAAATAGAACAACTACTTCCATGTTAATCCAGTAAGTCTCCTAATATTGTGTGTTTTTTCACCAGGTTGGCAATGTTGTATTGCCTCCATGGGCTAAAGGCAGTGTTAGAGAGTTTATTAAAAAGCATAGAGAAGCACTGGAGTCTGATTATGTTTCAGAGAATCTGCATCACTGGATAGACCTAATCTTTGGTTACAAACAGAGAGGGAAAGTAAGTGCTTACATGTTCTCTTCTTCTTTCATTGCATTCTGATTTCATCCGTATGTGCAAACGAGTTCTTTCTATTGTTTTTTAGTCAAGTAATATTCTTTATTAATGAAAGGCGGCAACAGACACCCATATCCTAGAAGTTACCAAAAAGTAGAAAAAAACGTATGATTCTCTACAAATGACATCCAATCTTGTATACAATAGGAACCTCATGGGTGCACCAGAAATAAATATGGTATAAGAGGTCACTCCTTGAATGTGTAAAATCATTTTCTGTTCCATCAAAAGCTTTCCTGTTTCTCTTTCCGTACAGCCCACATACGTTTCTTCTATGCTTTTCTTTAATTTGAATTTCTTCCAATCACCAAACAATATTGCTTGGAGCACCGATCATTTCTTTCACTGTCAAGTTTTTCGTCTTTCTGTCTCAAGTCGTTGCTTTTCCTGGATAAATTACTCCATTCTTTTTACCATTTTTCACATGATTTGTGAGATGTTGAGAGTCGAATATTATTTTGCCCCTGTTGATATGACACTCTTCATGAATAGAAAAATAAGCTGTAAATGTTTTGTTGTTGTCAGGCAGCTGAAGAAGCGATTAATGTGTTCTATCACTACACTTATGAAGGCAGTGTTGACATCGACTCGGTTAGTGATCCAGCAATGAAAGCCTCAATTCTTGCTCAAATTAATCACTTTGGGCAAACACCAAAACAACTATTCCTGAAACCCCATGTCAAGAGGCGAACTAATCGGAAGCTTCCTCCTCACCCTTTGAAGCACTCTCAGCATCTTGTTCCACACGAGATTCGTAAAACCTCATCTTCTATATCTCAGATTGTCACTTCTGGTGACAAAATTCTTGTGGCAGGGGCAAATACCTTGCTGAAGCCTAGAACATTCGTTAAATATGTTGCCTGGGGTTTTCCAGACCGCAGTTTGAGATTTATGAGTTATGATCAAGATAGGCTTCTCTCCACTCATGAGAATCTTCATGGAGGGAACCAGATACAGTGTGCCAGTGCTAGTCATGACGGCCATATTCTAGTTACAGGGGCTGACGAGGGATTGGTCTGTGTTTGGAGGATTGGTAAAGAGGCACCCCGTTCTGTAAGGCGCTTGCAGTTGGAGAAGGCTCTCTGTGCTCATACAGGCAAAATCACATGCTTACAAGTAAGCCAGCCGTACATGATGATTGTGAGTGGATCGGATGACTGCACTGTTATCTTGTGGGACCTTAGCTCCATGGTTTTTGTTAGGCAACTTCCTGAGTTACCTGCTCCTGTTTCAGCGATTTACGTGAATGATCTGACTGGGGAAATTATTACTGCTGCCGGTGTAATGCTTGCTGTTTGGAGCATAAATGGGGAGTGCCTTGCCGTCATCAACACATCACAGCTTCCGTCAGACTTCATCCTTTCGCTTGCTGGTTGCACATTCTCTGATTGGATGGAAACTAACTGGTATATCTCAGGCCACCAGAGTGGAGCCATTAAAATTTGGAAAATGGTACATTGCTCTTGTGAGGACAGTGCCCAAAGCAAATCAAGTGGCAATCCTACCGGAGGGTTAGGACTCGGGGATAGAGTGCCAGAGTATAGGTTGATCCTTCACAAGGTACTAAAGTTTCACAAGCACCCTGTAACAGCCCTGCACCTTACTAGTGATCTGAAACAGTTATTAAGTGGGGATTCTGGAGGACATTTGCTTTCGTGGACACTCTCTGAAGAGAGCTTGAAAACGACGACTGGTCGGGGGTGATTCTGGGATTAGCAAGGTGTGTTTTGTGTTCTAAAACTATACTTTGCTTCTTAGGGGCAGTTAAAGGACAGCCTGAATGGTTCCACTCTGCTCGGGGAGCAGCATGGATTCGTGATTTCCACGTCACATAGTAATGGCTGTTAGATTGATGGCTTGGAACAGATCCAAGGAAACAGAAGATGTGTGTATTGGCGCTTCCCGGAAGACATGAAGCATATGTTCTTTCGTGTGCAAGTGCCTAGTGGCTCCAGATGTAGGACTCGGGAACAAGTTGGTCGCGAATGTTGTTGTCGGTCATTGTAGAGGGATTTTGGCTTTTGGGATGGGGAAGATTGGTGGGTCTCTTCAAGCTGTTGTACATAAGACGGTAATTGACAGTGTATAATGAGGTTGTAGATGTGCAAGTTTTTGCCAGGAACAGCATGTTGGCTGAAATTTGATGCAGCTAACTTTAGGGGCAGATGAGTGCAGTTCATTTTGGCTTTACTTCATTTAAATGATTGCAAAGGGGAAGTTGCAGGCCTGTTTTTGCTTTGTAAAAAAAAATAAAATTCTCCCAAGTTATTTATGATGATTGAATTGGGGTCATCTGTTCCTTGGTTTTCCTGTTAGGAAGGGAGTTGCAGCTTTCCTTTTATTATTCTTGGTTGGTATCTAGCATAAATCTGCATGTCTCAAGAGCTTAGGTAGTTCAAATGCCAGTCATTTTGAACTTATGAATGCTTGTACAGTTATTTCTGCATCAGATTAGGTCCAATACGAACTTCTGATGAGTAAATGTTAGACCGATAAACAAATGGAGAGTGATAATAGTTTCTCCCTGCCAACTCCTCTAGTTTTTTTATGTTTCTTGTATGCTAATAAATGATTTCGCTATTTGTTGCTTTCGAAAACATACATAATGCGGGATCGATAAATGATAAATTAATAAAAATTGAATATCATTCTACAAAGACTTATTATCAATACAAAAACTGTAAAGCAATTAAATTAAGACAAGAAATCAATTGCACATAAGCAAACTTCACGACGAATGAATCAATAGGCAAACTGTGGTTGAATTCAATGAGAAAAAAATATTTCAGGGTTATGGTTCAATTCAAAATCCTGTTGAATTAACTATTTTATTTGTTTAATTTAATAATCCATAAGATTAATTGAACTCGTAAGAATCTTTAAAATTTCTACTCGTCTATTCAAGGTAATTTAACGCCTATATTTCTATTAAATATGGGATAAATTCAAATTAACAAAAACACACTAATAATTTCTGTATAGTTCTTTTATACCGATTAAGAAAGAAGTTTAGATATATTCCTATCCTAAGGAGAAATATATTGGTATAAAAGAAATAAGTTTAGATATATTTCTATTCTAAGCAGAAATATGCACCAAAAAATTAAAAAAAGTATATTTTACCTATATCCCGACCGACATGTTTACCATTATTTATCTAAAATTTAACTTTTTATTAAATTTTATAAAATCCCACTTTTTAGCCATCGAAGATACATATAAGTAATATTAGGTACATCTTACAAATACATTTAGTTAGTAAACTAATTTGCATAAATTAAGGGTTGTAACGGTTAAATTCTCATTAATGTAGCAATTAAACTAACTAACAATGGTAAAGGATCAATAAAATCTCACAAAAATAAGTAATTTGTTTCTTATTCCATTTCTTTAAACAAATTCTCTTCCATTATCAATTTGGTTTCCCGATAGAACGACTGCTATATTTTTTATTTTTTTGCTTTTGTTTGAGGTACTTGCAATGAGCATTTTCGTTTTGTTGTTTGATGGGAAAGCTGGTGCAGTAATGTGTTTGGATAATCTGTGTGAAGATGTTGCGGAATTAATTAGTTATAATTCTAATTGTTCCGCTTCGTTGCCGTTGTTCGATATGAAGGGGAAAAAATCATTCCAGGTTGCAAAAATAGCGAAGTTAAGATTAGGCAAATCTACAAGGACAAGTGTACTGCTATTTCAGTTATGGGATGGTATGCCATTGAACATTTCTTCAATTTCTATGCGGAAAGATCTGACAAAAAAAATTTGTATCTCGTTTAATGTTTCAAAAGTAGTTATTTGTCTCTTGTTTATTCAATTATGCATTTAACGTAAAATTGATTGTTATTTTACGTAATTCTATTTTTGTTATTTTTAGTAATCTGAGATAGATATTTGGTCTAATTAGATACATTTTTTCTTCATCTTGTATCTCTGGTTCGGGTTGTGTATGTATATGTATCTCTTGATGTTTTAGTTTTAGTGATATCAGTATACCAAAGATACATATTAGTAGTATTAAAGATACATATTGTGCACGATTGTACATATATGTATCTCTCGTTAATTCTTTTTGTACGATAAAATACATCTTAATTTTTTAATATATTATCGTTGAAGATATATATAACTAACCTGAGATACATTTAATAATTAAACTAATTTGCATAATTTAAGGGCTGTAACGGCTAAAGTTCCTTTAATTTAGCAATTAACCTAACTAATAATGGTAAAAACTGAATAAAATTTCACGAAAATAGGTGATTTGTTTGTTATTCCACATTTTAAAACAGAATTTCTTCCATATTTCGTTTCCATTTATAAACGATTTCTATGACCTTTTTATTTTTTCTTGATTTTGTTTGCAGTAATTGCAATTAATATTTCAGTGTTGTTACGTCATTTCGACATTTGGATTAACGATATAACGTACAAGAGCTAAATAATTGAATTCAAAAAAAAAAAATAATTGAATTAAAAAGATAAAATAATGCGAGATACATATAACATAGTCCTCATACACTATATGTATATTTAAGCTTACTAATATGTATCTTTAGTATGCTGATTTCACTAAAACTTAAAAACAAGAGATACATATAAAACTTAAACAGATAACAATAGCTACAAGATATTGAAAAAAGTATTATGTATGTGTAAAAATATATATCTTAGCCTGAAATTACCCAGATCTGAAATAACAAGAGATACATAAATCCACAATAACACAGAACCAGATATCCAAAAAGCTTAAAATGTATTTATTGTTTTACAAAATATGTATCTTTGGTATAAATATTTGAATCAAAATAAAAAATAGTGTGAGATACATATAAAGCAACCTCATACACAATATATATCTTTAAGCTTACTAACATGTATCTTTGATATGCCTATTTCACTAAAACTTAAAAAAAAAGAAGATACATATAACAACAAAAACAAAGAATAAGAGATACAAGAAATTGCTCAGACCGTTTTCACAGATCTTGAATTTTTATTTTGAGGTGACGCTTTCATCCCCACCTCTCTACCCTGTTAGAACCTCAATCAAAGGGGTAAACCACGACATTGTTTCAGAATCATATATGTGGATTGAGAGATCCCACTGAACGAAGTTACGTGGTACTTGCTTAGATTTAACAATGGCGACACTGTAACAAGAAGTTTTCTTGTTTACACAAATGACCAATGTACTGTAATCAGAAAACTTTGATAGCAGGAGGCTCCAGAAGGTTCTTCCAAGACTAAAAGATGGTCCCGAGTCTTTATTCATTATGTTAATTCAAATAATATAGACCGAAAAAATAAAAATCAAAGACTTTGTTCAACAATATCACCGAAAAATCACTTTGTAAAAATCGTGCCAAATTATTATTATTTTTTAAAAATTATCAGATAAAATTAGAAGAGATTGAATAGGATTTTAGGAAAAAGTTTACCTTAATTCAAAAGTTTGAATTAGAGGAAAAAATGGAATTGCATCCGCTGCTGAAATAATGACCTAGAATGAGGAGAAAACTGTTCTTAATTTGGTAAAGTAAGGGCGTAGGATGAGGGGTCTTTAACATGTATCTGAACTTTTAGTAAAAGCAGTAAATGTTGAGATATTTATAATATTTTTAAAGTGGAGAGATTTTTAATAGCTTTGTAACTTAAGTTTTTCTTTTAGGTAATTTTTCCAATAAAAAATCCTAAGCAGAAATATATTCCCAGCGACCCGGATTCACAAACAAGCTTTGTTCAATCTATTGCAGTCTCAATACTGTTTTTCAATTTTAATTCATAATTTCTGAATAATATAACTGTGGTAGAAATGATTTTTATTTTTTGAAAAAAATGTTTATCAAATTTAATTAAATAAAAATAATATTAGGAATGAAAATTTAGTCAACTAATAGCCTTTTTACGTTAAAAATAAATAGTTTTTAAAAAATTATTACAAATAAAATATTATAAGGAAAGTATGATATCATAAATCGCAATGGATGTTGTTAAGGTTATGAAATAAAATCACGGGAGGTTTCAGAAATTATTTCTATATATTAGGGGCCAAATTAGGACTTCTTTTTTGTATTTAACGAAATTTTAGTCAAACACCAATTCGCGATTCTGAATAGATCTGAATGATTAAAATCTATAACAAAATCTTAATAATATTAAGAAGTTATTCATTCATGGATTTTTATAAAGATGGGATCTCATTATTACTCTAGTCTTTAGTTGTTGACCATTGTCATGCACCAATATCAACTACCACTATCCATATTCCATACCCATAGCCACTATCCTCGACTACCTGGCCACACTGTCGCCAATCACCAACATCAACCGTTTTATCATAAAAATCATCAATCACTAGTTCACTACTAACAATCACTATCATCATTCACCAATATATTTTTGCTAATTATTGCGATTAGTCATCACATTCACCACTATCATTAGTTATCGTTATTATCTACAATAATTATCGATTGTCACCATCAATTGCCGCTATCATTAACCATTATTATTGGCCACCATCACAACTAGCTACTATGTGCCCATAACAATCACCATCACCACCATCGACCATCACCGTTAATAGGAATCCACAACTATCACAATTAGCTATAATCACCACTAAGCACCATATAATTTTTAAAAAATATTTTTTTGATATATGTGAATATTGAAACGTCTGTATGTACATACCAGGAGAGATAATATTAAAAAAGATGATATCCTGAATAAGGTAGGATTGACCTTAATTGAGGAAAAGATGTAGGAAGAGAAGTTTAGATGGTTTGAAGATATGAAGAGAAGATTCACGAATTCCCAATGCAAAGATGTGTGAGCTTGACTATCGATGATTTCAAGAGTAGTGGAAGTAAGTCGAAGAAGTATTAGAAGAGGTGATTAAGCAACTTCATATGACCGAGCATTTGACCTTAAATAGGAGGTTATGGAGGACACGGAGTAGAATATTAGTTAGTTAGTTGAGTCTTGTCTCGCTTATCCTTTCATATTAGCATTCACAGTAAACTCAAGTAGTTTCTTATTATTCGATCTTTGATTCTAGTTTATGTTTCTTATAATATGATTACCTATTTATTGTGTTGTTGTTACTGTGTTCCTTTGAAAGAATGCTTTGACATGTTTTCTTTACTATTTTATCATGACCTTTTTATTCGTTGCTTTGTAATACTTTCTTTGAACCGATGGTTGATAGAAAATAAATTCTTCATCCCCGAGATAGAGATAACGTCTGAGTATACTCTATTCTCCCCATATACCACTCATAAAATTACACTGGGTATGTTACATTGTTGTTGTTGTATTGTATTAAATATTATTATTTAGAATTTTGTATTTGTTATACAAATTTTTAAATATGCACAAATTTTATTTATTTAGATGTTGAGAAATTAATTATTTAATATGTAGTTGTAATTTAATATTTTAATATTAAGATTCGCATTCATATCAGACGTAAGAAATTACACCAAATGATTAAAATAAGGGTTTGAACTTTGGCTCCCACCTTCTCTACGGTGATGTCCAAACTACAACTCCCTTTAAAGAGTGTAAGCGATCGTTGTAAAATATATAACCCAACAAAGATTGGAATTGAATTTCACAAGGAATAGGATGCTAATTAAGTTGTATGTATATTAATTAACCATTAATCATTAGTTTCTATAAAGTAGAGGAATTTTGTTATAATATTGAATAAGTGACTGCGACATCTTATAATGTCAATATATTCTCTATACCGTATTATCAATCAAGAAAGAGCAAAATAGGATTATGTTAACCTTGGCTTAATCACTTCCGGACTATAGACTATGTGAATTTATATCAATACATGCAATTATAGAAAAATTGAGGTTGATTTTCCATCCAAGTGTTTCCCAACCTTCAAAGATGATTTTCACTTTAATTCTTTCAAACTTAAGGTGATGAAATAATAATTCAATGTAGTCCCCAAGAGATTAATCCAGTTAAAGTATTCATCTTTATTTAGAGGTTGAAAACTCTAAATTCTTGTTACTAATCTCTTTTTCCAACACTAACTTCTTTATTCAAGCAAGCTAAGTTTTAGGGCATGCTCCAAAGTTTGCAACCTAAAGTATCCATTAAACTGAAGAGAAAAATAATATAATCACAAGCATAGTAGAAATTCAGTGACCCATAACCCTAGAAGTGAAATTCCATATAGGATCCCATAACCTTAGTTGTAGAGTTTTGACCATTCATGATCAGAACATAAATGAAAAAGTTTGATTTCATAAATTGAAGACATGAACTTATAATGTAGATATTTAGGATTTCGAATCCAAGTTCAAACCAAGAATACTGTGTTTTAAACTCTCTAAACCCGTTTCTCATCAACAAAATACGTTACAAAAGTCAACCCCAGGTAAAAAATGCCTATTTTAATCCTAGACTAGGTATTTATAGGCTCCAACAAAGTGAGAATTTGAATTTCAAATCTGGGCTACCGCATCATAATTGACGACTGAAGGGACGGTTCGTCAAATGGGCGATGTTTTGTCGGATGAACCGCTGCCTATTTCTAGAATGGGTCTATCTTGTGTGAATCTCGACGGCTGATGTGTCGTGGAAACACGATACTTTCAATGCTTAAAATCATAAATTTATGCTGATACTTAGGTTGTTTTAGTAGATATGATGCACTTTTGGGTTTATTGTAGAAAAAACATGTCTACAGTAGTGTTGGGATAAAAATAAAAGAAAAAAACCTAAAAGACCAAATTTGATCAATATAAGAGCTACCCCACGGGTTGTCAACACTCGATACAACTCGTAAGCACAATAGAACCCAAAGCCAAATTGAGAATCGAAATACGAACAAGATACACCTGAAGCATCTGATTCATAAGCTAGGGTATGAGCCGTACCATGAAGTCGTAAGCATAACAAAATCTAAAAATGCCATCCAAAGTTGAAGTCTCAGAATTATACAAGTCAAAAGTCTGAGTGGGACTCGTATAGGGAAAACATAAGCAAACCAGTGTTCATACCTTGGAAAGATAGAAGTACCAGGTGGATACGAGTGAAGGACACGAGTCGTATAATCATGTACTACTCGTGAGAAGATGTCGTATGATGAACAGAAAAGTTGAAGCCTTAGAAGATCAGACACTGGAATGGATACGAGAGGCATAAGTATGACTCGTATGATGACGGTACGAGTTGAAGAACAAGTCATACCTTGTGCCGACACAACTTTACACTTTCCATTTTTAGTAGGATTTCTAGGTTATTTTGAGATACTATAAATACCCTAGGGTTTATCTTTTATTAGGTTATGTACTTTGACATTATTCTTATTACTTTTCACATACTTTACAATTATTCTTGAGATTTTGAGTTTTTATTTAATTCAATACTTTGGAGTTTATTCATCTTATTCTTATGCAATTAATTACATGTCTTCTTCATTGATAATCATGGATTCTTGCATGAACATGAGCGACTAATCTCCTTGGCTAGGGTTGTGGGTACCCTGGCGGATTAGCTGTGTAGAAAAAATGTGATATTAATCTATTCTAGGGTTTATGCATGTATCTTAATCTTCTTCACAATAATTAATCTCATATCTATTGCAGAAGCTTGAGATAGCCTGTATTTGCAAACGCCTTCACAAGGGAGTTTGTGATTAGGAGAAGAAGATTAAGACAGTAATTTGAGATCCACCTCCACTTTATAATTCCCTCCATCTTATCTAATCACTTGAATTCAAAAGGTGATAGTGAACTGAGGTCATAACAAGGAGAAACAAGGTGACTCCATGTGACTAAATCGGTAAAGGGTGAGATTTATCATCATGTTCATAAGACAGTTGATAATACATATCTTGTAGACTTTACATGTAAAGCATCAAAATAGTTGGGTTGATCATGAGAAATTTATGGGGTTAAGAAGCCAGAGGGAACACAAGACTAGTGTTCATCTTCTATTGCTTACAACTTAAAAGCACTTAAGATTTGGTTACTACTTGCGATTGATACTAAAATCCCCCCATTTACTTTCCTGTAGTGCTCGTGGATTACATCAAGTCAAGCAACTTTTTAGCATATTCTTTGTAGGTTTAACCCCAACCTAGTTGGGTTACTATATTTGACAGCGACAACTTCATTCTTCAATTGGAGGTGTACTTTGGGCGACCTTAAATTTTGGCACCGTTGTCGGGGAAGACAGGGGAATTTATTAATTGAATTTAGTGAAGTTCGCGGGTTTTATTTTCTATTTTTGATTTGGAATACACCAATGTATGTCAAACATTAGAAGAAGAGGCAATCCCTTCTCTCTTTTGATCCAGAGTTAGAAATAATTCTTCAAAACACCATGAAGAATGGCAGAACAAGTTCGCGATGGTGTTCTGATGAGGGTTCAAGACCCTCATGATGTGCCTCCTTCTCTACCACCGGATGATCTACAGAATTTTGCTGATAGACAGACAAAACAATTTTTAGCAGCAGAAGTTGAAGAAGCTAGAGTGGCGAAAAAGCAGGCCCAAGCTGAGAATACAATGTTAAATAGGCCAAGACAGGTCCCTGTGCAACATGGAAGAGTTCATAGAGGCAGAGTTTTTTGTGATCCCTGCATATCAGCCTCTGCAGCCATATGACGAAGACGATAAGGATATGGGATATATTGAACCGGCTGAGAAATAAGCAATCATTCCTCCACATCTACCCCCTAAACTTAAAGGGTTTGTTTTTAGGAGCAACGACTGATGATGCGAATCTGCATCTTGCTAACTTTACTGGGATTTGCACATCTTATACCATTTCGGGGGTGGACCAAGAATATTTGAGGTTGAGGTTGTTCCCATTTTCGCTTACTGGGGGAACTTCTAAAAGGTTCAATCACTTCTTGGCATGAGTTGCGAAAGTAGTTTTTTACCAAATTTTTCCCTCCAGCAAGGATGTTACAGTTGAAAGATGTAACTTCAGACAGTTACCTATAGAATCCTTGTATGATGCGTGGTTTAGATTCAGGAAAAAGCTAAGCATGGTACCTAATCATAGAATCAAAGGGTTAAATTTGATGGAAATCTTTGACAGATCACTGAATGTCAATTCGAGAGTAATGACAAATACTATTTTAGGAGGTGCATTTATGTGACTTCGGTGGATTATGCGCAAGAGATGCTAGATGATATTTCAGTGACCAATTAAGGATGGCATATGAGAGATGCTGAACGTGGTGCAGGTGCATATGCTATTGGAGTGGCTGGTGATTATGGAGTGAATAATGACTTGGTCGCGCAACTTCAGATAGATATTGGGATTCTTACTAAGTAATTTGCAGCAATGTGTGCTGAAAAACTAAATGCAGTTGGGGCTCAGGCATCTACTTTGCAAACTTTTGAGATTGAATCCAAAGAGGAAGCAAAGTATCTTGATCGTAGATTGACAGATTTTCAAGCCCAGGGCAATGGAATCAAGGTCAAAACTATTATAATGATATACACAGAGATAGAAGTAGAGAAATAGATGGTGATTATCATCAAAAATATGACTACAAGGAGAAGAGTGATAAGGATGTTCCACCCTGGGGTCGTAATTCAGAATAAAAAATGGAGGCACTTTTGTTAAAATTAGTCAAAGGACAAGAAAGTCAAGAAAGTTGTCTTAAGAAGATTAAGGCAGATCTGTCAGGGCTAAATTAGTAAGTTGAATCACATGCTACAACAATCAAACAATTGGAGCAATAATTCGGTCAGATGTCAGCCATAGTAAATTAGAGATAGCCTGTCACTCTCCCTAGTAATACAATTCAGAATCCAAAGAATAATGTGCATTGCCATGACATTACCATTCAGAGTGGTAAAATTGAAATTTAAGAGGGGGTGAATTAAAAATTTTCTGTGAGTCGACTACTAGCTCCTCACATTCGACTCACCTGCAAATCAGTACACTTCACAAAACAGATTAGACTTGAAATAATTAAGTAAATAAATAATCAAATGTAAAGTAAAGACACAAAAATTTATCTTGGTTCAGAACACCAATGTGGTGCCTACTTTCAGTCCCCTTGGTTTTCAATGTTTCCTTAGATTCTTCAATGTCGGGCTCAAGTACAATGACGGGAAATAATTTTCTAAGACTTGTTTTGTTCTTTAGATCTTGTGACACAACTTCAATTGGTGTTACAAAGTTAACTCGATCCTACTCTTTATATAACAATTGTAAACTAAAGGCTACAAATCTTTGTGAGACTAAGATTGCGATACTTTGATATACTTTTTTAAGTTGTGTAACCCACATCCCTCTTCAGTCTTCTTCTTTTATAGTCTTTGGCTGCTACTTTTCATAAGAAAACCCAAGAGATTTAAGGATTTTAATTGATTCCTTGATTGAGGAATGTAGCCGTATGATATGTCTATATGAGATATGTTCATATATGGCTTTTACTCACATCCATATCAGATGTGTCCATGAGCTTTTCTTTATTGTGATTGATCTTAATTTGCTGCGATTCTAGGCACTTCAATTTTCGTGATTGATCTAATTTGCTGTGATTTTTGAGACTGAGATTCTCCTTTCTTTTGTTCTCATTTTGATTGATTTTCTTGGATGCCGCTGATCCTGATTTGATGTCCTTCTATTCCTGGAGCCGGCTTCCTTACTTGCTTTTTTTATCCTTTCATCATTGGCAGTCTTCCAGTATCTTACTTCCTTTATCTTGGAAAGATCCATTCATTAGTTTGTCCTTATTAAAATGTGAAATTAGGAGGCTAACAATCTCATTTTTTTGATAATGAAAAACTTAAACATCAGTTAACTTTCCTGTTAAGATAGCCGACTTGCTCCCCTTGTCTTTCTGTCTTAAGATGGACGGCTTGCTCCCTTTATTTTTCTGTCTTGGTGCCTATAGTTGATTCTGTTATTGTGACAGTTGACTAGCTCCCCCTGTCTTGTTGACTGATGCAATCATCTTCTCCCCCTTTTGACATAATAAAAAAGGACAGAACAAATACAAAACCAAGCAAAAAATAACCACAAAAAGAAGGAGTAGAAACCAATCAAGAACAAAACATAGAATATGAATATGCAAAGTCACGATAGGAAGTAGCAGCAAAAACACATCGAAGCGGGAGTATGTAGTATCTTTATACAACCCAGAGTACGAGAAGGGACAGACCCTCTTTTTGAATGAGAAAAAAAGTTCACCATCGTTTGGCTAGGAAATAGGTAAGGGTGTTGTGCATGTTTGAGCAGAAACGGTCATAAGATTTCTCAACACTCTTGGTGAAGTTGGAGTAAGAATTTTTAATGGATATTGCAAGTTTATTGGAGGAGGAGAAGGATTCAGACTTGATGGAATCAACTTGGGAGAACATTCTGTTAAACAATTTCACCCCTTCCTATTTGAAGCCGTTGAGAGAGAGTTGCACTTTGTCTATGCCGATATCGATCTTCTTGCTCAGCTGTAGCAGCTTGGTAGTCTACTCCTTGATTCTGGATATTTCTTCCTCAATGGAAGCGAGACTGCATTTGAGTTCTTTAATCTTCTTATCTGCATAGAACATAGAATTAAGCATAGATTTACTTACCCTGGATATGTCACGCAGACTTTTGACATACTCCCTTTTACACTATTTTTTTCAATCAGAACATAGCCCATACTTGCGAAGGTACTTGAGTCATAAGTTGCAGAGACTTCTACCACTGTATAGGCTGAAAGGTCAATTCCATAGTGAAGAAGAATCAGAGTGATGATAAAACCGTAGGGAAAACTTGATGAGGCATGAGAGGTAGCTGCACTTTCTATCATATATTCACGAACCTGGGCACTCCAATTGATTTTGTATTTCTTAATCAGATAATAGAGAACAAATACTTCTCTAGATGTCATATTATTGAGAGATCCCTTTTGAGGAATCAAAGTGGTTGCAATGATATGGGCTAAGATTCTATTTTAAAAGCTGAGAGATAGAGGACCAAAAGAGGGGCTATTTAAGTTAGGATCTGAGACAGCCTTCTTTACTTCGTCAAAACTAACTTCAAAATTCTCCGGCCAGCATTGAGAATTTGGTATCAATCACTTTTTTAAATAGAAAGTCATTGGAATAATACGTGTACCTAGAACCAGGGTTTCCAATTCCCCACTTTCAGGGGAAAGATAAAGGTCGGTGTAGAACATGTGAATGGGGTTTTCAAAACTTCCAAGCCACATTAGCGAAACATTATTGGCAAGTCTTGTGCTTTGAGAAAGTGGCCAATATTACAGTGAGATTCCTTTAGGTGAGAGAGATAATGACTCGACCATAAATAATAGAGTGATTCTTAAAGGTGAGAAACTTTTCCTTGTGAGTAAGAGTCCAGAACTTATGTATTTCCTCTGGAGAAAGAGACTCCAGAGGAGACGACCATAATTTTTTAGAGGACGACATGAGGCTTAAAGAAGTTCATTTTTAGACACAGTTGATTGGAGAGAGAGAGGAGGCTTCTTCTGAGGATTTAGAGAGAAGGACAAGGTAAAAAGTTAGAGGAATTTTGGTTAAGAGAAGTTTGGTGAGATTAGTCATTAAATGGTTTTTCTCATAGTAAAGAAGATGGGGATGGATGAGTATAAAAGGGGAAAAGAGGAAGGTGAAGAGATAGAATTGAAAAAAGAGGTACAGGGGTTAGGGTTGAAGATGAAAGGACGGATGAGTGTTGGGAAGTAATATGGTTCAGAGATGGTAATGACGATGGAAGAGAAAAATATGGCATGTAAAGGGGGTGATTTGAAAGTAAAGGACGAGGGTCAGAGAGTAGCCGATGATTTTTGTACAAAAAATAAGGGTCTTTTGAAATCATTAGATATTTGAAAAATATATTAATTTTGAGATTTGCCAAAAATAAACTTTCAAAATATATTGTACCAAGGTTTTCTTGTAGAAAATAAAATCTTTCCTTATGAAAGTATAATTCTTTTTTAAAAAATCAAATTGATTTTCAGAGTTAACAAAATAGAATCACCACTTACTACATGATCACAGATAAAATGACGCTTGAAGTCTAGGTACTTATCCTTAGAATGATGCATAGCATATTTAGATAGACAAAGAACACTGGGTTGTTACGCATTACGGGAACAAATTCATGAGACATATTAAAATTAAGTAGTTGATGCATGATTCATAGGATTTAAGTACATCAACTCCCAACGGCTGTGTATTCCACTTGAGTTGTTGGCAAGTCAACTAAGGTTTGCTTATTGCTGTGTAAAAACTTAGGGTATTACCCATAATACTAAAAAAACTTTCATCAGACTAGCAAAATTCTCACATGAAGAAAGGTTAGAACTATCAAGAATAATATCATCAATGTAAAATTGTACAATAAGAAGATTTGAATCAAGATATTGTCAGACCAGAGTTTTATCAAAGTTACTTTCTTGAAAATTGTTATTTAGTAGGAAAACACTCAATCTCTCATGCCAAGTCTATGGAGCTTGTTTGAGATCGTAGAGTGCTTTTGACAATTTGAAATATTGTTTTGGATACAATGGCTTTTAAAATCCTGGAAGTTGAAAGCTTTCTCATGAATAAATCTGTTTAAGAAGGCGCTTTTGACATTCATTCGAAATGACTTAAAATATTTAAAATAATTACTAATAACATTTGAATGGATTCTAACCTTGTCACGGGAGCAAAGGTTTCATCATAGTCAATACCTTCTTTATTTAGTTAGAGATACAAGGGAAACAGACACTTGTTTTCTTATAATGTTCTTGTTTCCACCCTTTCATTTGGATTTTTGAGGGTAAACTCATTTGGAAAGCTGGTGATTTTTTATATTTTCTTAGAACACTTAGTTTTCCCATTTTTGATGTTGATGTTAACTCTGGAGAGGGTATAGTCAACTTTGTCTTGTGATAGCTCAGAGGTAGTGCGAGTATTTCGTTCGAATTGTACATCACTCACCTGTTCTTTGTTATTACTTAAACTCATAGAGGGGTTATTAGATTCATCAAATACAGTGTGCATTGGTTAGGTAACACATAAAGTAGGAGAATACCTAAGGAAAATACCTTCATTACGTCATGGATTTAGTTTTTCCAAGTTATTCTTACTATTATTGTGGATAAGGCATTTGTATCCAAAAGGATTGGAGTAGCTGATGTTAGGTTCATTTTCTCTCCAGAGTTCATAGGGCATCCCCTTTTGGACAGGTCTGATCAGGCATCTATTGATGATGTGACATGCTGTGCTTACTATTTTTGCCCAACTGTGATCTGGGAGATTTTGTTCTAATCCAAAGGTCCTGGTAATTTTCTAAAAAGACCAATTCTTTTACTTCACTACACTATTCTTGAAGTTTATCACTGAGAGAGATGCTATTTTTGTCGTGTTTGAAGGAACAAATTTTAGTTTGGAAGGTATTACAAACCAGGTGTTACACAATTAACTGATGCTGAGTGAGTTATACTTGAGGTCATCTATCAGATATACTTCAGTAAAATCGCATGAGAAGCTGAGCTTCACTGAACCAATTTTGATGACGTCGTCTCTAGCGTTGTCACTGAATCTGACTAATTCACAATCTACATTCTTTAAAGTAGAAGAAATTTCTTTATTTCTGGTCATGTTTCTGGAGCATCCGTTATCAATCCCCCAAATTTCCTTTTTATATTTTTTGTGGGCATGTTCCTTCAAAATAAGAAGATTAATTTTGTTTAGGTACCCAAGTGGTCTTGGGTCCTTGTGGTTTAAAGGTTCTTCCTTTAGGCTTACAAACCCACATGATGCCTTGTTTGTGCCTACAACTATAGGATTTGTGCGATTTTTTTCCACAGATAAAGCAGACAGGTTTTCGAGAGGAGAAATAGGTCCTGGCTAATTTAAACGATCCTAATAAGGAACTCGAGTTATTTTTAAAAGAATTATATCTCACAAAACTGTGAATTGGAGATTTCCTAAAGCTGTTTAACTGAATTTTTACATCATCAAGCTCTTCGTAAAGCAAGTTAATTTTGATTTGACATGCATCGATTTTATTTGATAACTTCTTTGTTCCTCTTTGAGTTTTTGTTTAAATCAAGCTTCACAACTTTTTTTTATCTTGAGTGAGTTTGTTAAATTTATCTATAAATTTTTGAAGCTCATCAGTTATCATATCTAAATTAGATTCAAGGGTATTACAGTTGTGACAATCATGTAGTCTTACCTCGCTAGATTCACTTGTTTCCATGAAGCACATATTGGCAATTTATATTTATTCTTCAGTTTTATCTTCCCCACTCCAGGCTCCAAAAATTTGATTCTTCCTGGATGTTCTTCTTCTTCATTCAGGAAAATTTTGTTTAAAGTGGCCAGTCCTTCCACAGTAATAGCAGCGATCATTATTTCTAGTGGAGTCATTATTTTGGGCTCCTTGGGATCTTTGTTGTCTCTGTCTTATGATCTGCCTTACTCCACGATTGATGAGGGATATTCCTTCACTATTAGCATCTTCTAAAATGTCCTCTTTTTCAGTTGGAGCAGCATTGAAGGCCACTGGTTTCTTCTTTTCATTCATATGCAATGAGATTACCTCATAGTTTGTCATATGTCATGTTGTGACGATCTCCATTTTCCAAAATGACAGTCTTGGTTTCCCAAATTTTTGAAAGACTTTGAACCAGCTTTTGGATTTGCAGGCTATATGAGTAGATCATCCCCAATGATTTTAGTTCACACATGATCAGACTGAATCTGGCAAACATTGTTTCAATGTTTTCATTCTCTTCTATTTTAAACAGCTCATATTCATTGACAAGGGCAACAATTTTTCACTTTTTGACTATGGTGGTTCCTTCATAGGTTACCTTCAATTTGTCCCCTATTTCTGTTGCAGACTCACGAGTTGATATCTTATCGTATTCTTCTCCACTAACTGAACAAAGAAGTAAACTTATAGCACGTGCATTATATTGGATCACCTCTTGTTGTTCTTTGGTTACCTCAAAACTTTCAAGGTCTTCTATGCCAGTATTGCTAGATTCTTTGTCTTTGTCCTTTGACTTCTCTTTAATTCCTGGAATCAGCTTTGGACCCTTCTTGATGACAATCCAGGCTTAGAAGTCATTTGATTGGACCAAAATTCTGAACCTATTTTGTCAGTAAGAGTAATGTTGTCCATTAAAGTAAGGTGGTCTTGTAGAGGAGTGACCATCCTAGAGAAGAGCAAAAAAAATTTGATAATTTTCCATTTGATCTTTGCTCACTTGCAGTGAAGCAACACTGTTGGTGAGACCTTCTCTGATACCAATTGAAATTCAAGAGGAAGAAGGGTGAATTGAATATTTTTTGTGAGTCGACTATTGACTCCTCCCATTTGACTCGCCTACAGATTAGTACACTTCACAAAATAGATTATACTTGAAATAATTAAGCAAATAAATAGTCAAACATAAAGTAAAGACATAGAAATTTATCCTGGTTCAAAACACCAATGTGGTGCCTACTTTCAGTCCCCTTGGGTTTTAATGTTTCCTTGGATCATTCAATGTTGGGTTCGAGTACAATGATGGGAAATAATTCACTAAGAATTATTTTGTTCTTTAAATTCTATTGATACAGCTTCAGTTGGTGTTACAAAGTTGACTCAATCCTACTCTTTATACAAACATTATAAACTAAAGGTTACAAAGCTTCGTGAGACTAAGATTGAGACAGTTTGATATTCTTTTTGAAGTTGCATAACCCGTGTCCATCTTCAGTTTTCTTCTTTAATATTCTTTGACTGCTACTCTTCATAAGAAAACCTAACAGATTTCTTATTAGTCAAGGATTTGAATTGATTCTTTGATTGAGGAATGTAGTCGTATGATATGTCCATATCAGATATGTCCATATATGATTTTCACTCACGTCCATATCAGATATGTCTGTAATCTTTTCTTTGTTATGATTGATCTTGATTTGCTGTGATTCTTGGCACTTAGATTTTTGTGATTGATCTGATTTGATGCAATTCTCGGGACTGAGATTCTCCTTTTATTTGTTCTCATTTTGATTGATTTTCTTAGATGCCACTGATCCTAATTTGATGTCCTTCTATTCTTAGAGCCAGCTTCCTTACTTTCTTCTTTTATATTTTTATAATTAGCAGTCTTCTAATTTCTTGCTTTCTTTATCCTGCAAAGATCCATTCATTAGTTTGTCATTATTAAAACGTGAACTTAGAAGGCTAACAAAAACAACCATAGACCCACCTGTACCCACTGTAGATGAGCATAAAAATAACGATGATCCTGTTGATGTAGAGAACAGTAGTAAAGAGGACAAAGAAAAAAATAAGGTTGAGAAGCTTGTATTGAAGACTATTCTGAGATCTCTTCCTCCCTTTCCTTAAAGGTTGAAAAAGAAATAAGAAGAGGGTAAGTATCAGAATTTTTTATCTATGTTAAAGAAGTTGTGTGTCAACATACCACTTTTTGAGGCATTAGAGAAAATGGCAGGATATGTAAAATTCATGAAAGTCTTAATCACCAAGAAAAGGTATGTAAGTTATGAGCCAGTTGACAATATTCATCATTGCAGTACTGTAGTTACTAGATCATTGGTAGAGAAGAACAAGGATCCTGTCGCTTTCACCATTCCTTGCACTATTTAATATTTTAACTTCAGTCGAGCATTATGTGATTTGAGGGCTAGCATCAACTTCATGCCCTTTGCAGTATTCAAATAATTGGGGCTGGGAGCCCCCAAACCAACTACCATGATACTAGTGATAGCGGATAGGACAGTGAAGAAGCTTATTGGTATATTATATGACATATTAGTGAAGATGGCTTCTTTTATTTTTCCTGCTAATTTTGTGATCTTAGACTGTGAAGTGGACTTTCAAGTTCTAATTATTTTGGGAAGACCATTCTTGGCTACAGGTAGGACATTGATTGACTTGAAGAAAGGACATCAGACACTAAGACTCAATGATGAACATGTGACATTCAATGCATATAAATCTATAAAGCATCCATATGAGTTAAGAGTAATATCCGTGATTGATGTGTATGATGAAGAGATGGATTCATTTTATTATGCTGACTCGATGATCGTTTAGGATGATGCTTTGATACTATTCCTATTGAAAAAAGGTTGGGTGTTGAAGCTATTGCTGCTATGATCATAAACTTTGGTAGACACGACATTGATGAGTATGATGAAATGGTATGTGCACTGTATGGGAGTGGTTTGTATACTTACGTAGCAAAAAATTTTGATTTGGATCTAAAGAATAGAACTACTCCACCTGCTCATCCATCTATTGAGAAGCCACCTGTCTTAGGGTTGAAGGCTCTTCATTCTCATTTGCGATATATATTTTTGAGAGCCAACAACATATTACCAATAATTATTTCAACTAACTTGAGTGAAACAGAAGTACAAGCTTTGTTATCAGTATTATAGAGATTGAAGAGGGCCATAGGGTGGTCCATTCCAGATATTATGGGTATTTTGCTAGTTTGTGTACTCATAAAATTTAACTTGAGCTGGATTGTATTCAAAGTATAGATCATCAGTACCGACTCAATCCTCCTATGCAGAAAGTGGTGAAGAAAAAGATAATCAAGTGCTTGGATGCTAGTGTAATATATCCTATTGCTGCTAGTAAGTGGGTCATTCTGGTATAATATATTCCAAAAAAAGGCGATATTACTGTTGCGCCTAATGAGAAGAATGAGCTAGTGCCAATGAGACCAGTCATAGGATGGAGAGTATGCCTGGATTACAACAAATTAAATGTATGAACTCAGAAAGACTATTTCCCATGCCCTTAATGGATCAAATGTTAGACAGGTTAGCGGGCAGAGATGGTACTATTTTCTTGATTGGTATTCAGGTTATAACTAGATTACTATTGTATCTAAAGATCAAGAGAAGACCACCTTCACATGTCCTTAAGGGACCTTCATATTCAGACGTATGCCATTCAAGTTATGTAACGCTCCAGCCACACTTCAGAGATGTATGATGTCAATTTTCTTTGACAAGGTGTAAGACATAATCAAAGTATTTATGGATGATATTTTAGTCGTTGGTGATTCTTTTGATGACTGCTTAGTTCACTTGGAGAATGCTTTTAGAAGGTGTGAATAATGTGACTTAGTACTTACTTGGAAAAGTTCCATTTCATGGTCAAAGAAGGTATAGTGCTTGGGCACAAAATTTCCAAAAGTGGTATTGAGGTAGATAGAGCGAAGATCGAAATGATTGAGAAATTACCTCCACTAATTTCTGTGAAGGGTGTTCATAGTTTTTTGGGTCATACTGGGTTTTATAGGCGGTTCATCAAGGATATCTCTAAGATTTCCAACCCTCTTTGTAGGCTTTTTGAGAAAGAGGTAAAATTTGAGTTTAGTGAAGCATGCTTGAAGGCTTTTGAATGTCTGAAAGAAAAGTTGATGACAGCTCCTATTATTGTTTCTCTAAACTGGTCCTTGTCATTTGAAATTATGTGTGACGTGACTGGTTTGGCCTTAGGGGTTGTACTAGGTCAATGGAATGAAAAGATCCTTCATCTCATCTACTATGCTAATAAGGTACTAAACCCTGCTCAAAAGATCTATCTGTGTGGAGCAAGAGTTATTGATAATGGTTTTTGCCTTTAAGAAGTTTAGGTCTTATTCGATCCGGACTAAGGTGATTGTGCACACTAATCATGCAGCATACGGTACTTAATGAAAAATAAGGATGCGAAGCATAGACTTATTAGGTGGGTGCTATTACTACAAGAATTTAATTTCGAGTTCAAGGGCAGAAAAGGCATTGAGAATTAAGTTGCGGATCATTTTTCTAGACTAGAGGAGGAAGCTATACAGAATGTTGAAGATGGGCTTGATATTGATGGCAGATTTCTAGATGAGCAGATATTAGCAGCTTCCCAAGGTCTAATTTCATGGTTTGCAGACTATGCAAATTATCTATCAAGTGATCTAATCTCAGAAGATCTTTCCTTTCTGCAAAGAATGAAGTTTATGCACGAGGCAAGGAAATTTTTTTGGGATGAGCCTTATTTATTTAGAATTTGTGCAAATGGGATTATTCGTAGATGCATACCTGATGAGATGATGAGTATACTTGAGGCTTATCATTCTTCGCTAGTTGGGGTTCATCATGGAGGAACCCGCACTGCCCATAAAATTTTGCAATGTGGATATTATTGGCTAACACTCTACAAAGATACGCATGATTTTGCTTCTGCTTGCGATCAATGTCAACAACAAGGTAGTATCTCTTAACGCCATGAACTTCCTATGACTCCTATATTAGAATTGGAATTGTTTGATGTATGGGATATAGACTTCATGGGTCCTTTAGTAAGTTTGTTTGGCATGAAGTATATACTTATGGCTGTGAATTATGTTTCTAAATGGGTGGAAACAATTGTGCCTCTCAATAATAAAGCACGTAGTGTTACTGCATTTCTGAAAAGCACATTTTTTCTCGATTTGGCACCCTACATGCTATCATTAGTGATGGTGGGTCACATTTTTGTAATCGTCTATTCAAAAGTTTGCTTGAGAAGTATGGAGTGAAACACAAGGTGGCAACACCTTATCATCCATTGACTAGTGGGAAAGTAGAAGTGTCCAATAGAGAAATTAAGTCCATTTTGGCAAAGACGGTAAATGCATATAGGATTGATTGGTCACGAGAGTTAGATGATGCATTATGGTCTTACTGAACAACATTCAAGGCCTCAATTGGTGCTTTACTATATCAATTAGTGTATGGAAAGGCATGTTACTTGCCTGTTGAACTTGAACATAAAGCACTTTCGGCTTTGAAGAAACTAATTTTTGAGTGGTAAGATACAGCTACATCAAGGATGAAGAGTATGAATGAGTTGGATGAATTCTTACTCGGGGCATACGAAAGTTCTGCACTTTACAAGAAAAGGATGAAGCTGCATCATGACTGCAAAATTGAGAAAAGAATCTTCAAAAAGGGTGACCAGGTATTGGTCTACAACTCAAGGCTTTGATTGTTTCCAGGTTAGTTGAGGTCTAGATGGTATGGTCCATTCAATGTTACAAAAGTTTATTCCTATGGTGCTTTTGAACTGAAGAGGGATAGTGAAAATCCATTTAAGGTAAACGGGCAAAGAGTAAAGCACTATATGGGAAATTAAGAAGAAGTGAATGAGGTTTTTGAAATTGACCTTGGTGAAGACTAAGTAACCATGGCAATTATGTCATGCCCCGACGTTAAATCAAGCATTGCGTGGGAGGCAACCATGCTTTTGTACTTATTTACTTATAGGGTAATATGTTTATTTAGTGTACAAGGCTAAAGAGTGCAGAAAATACCCAGAAAAGTTCAAAATGTTTGGTCATACGGACTCTTTACGAGTCATATCTAGACGGTACGACTCATGAGTATGAGTCGTATAGACCTACGTGACTAATCAGAATTAGGTAAAAGTTTCTGGAGAAGATACGAATATCAGAACGAGTTGTACCCTCAAGGTACGACTCATCACATTGAATCGTATCGGCTCTAGAACCCAGGTAAGGTTTCAGGTCTATATGAGCTAAAGAAAAGACCCGTAAACCTGGCTATGATTCGTATACACAACTAGTACCCAAGCTTACCAGGTCAGGGTTGCGGGTCAACCCGACCCAAAAATTGATTTTAATAAAAATAAGGGTACCTGATAGGCACCTGATACCCGAAATGCACCCACCACCATTTTTGTGCAAATTTCAAACTCCCAACACATCAAATCATCTGGAAACAACTTAAATTAATGACCATCGTGCTCAAATTCTTTATCTTGCTCGAATTTAAGCATGAATTCGAAGAATTTCTAAGAAATTAAATGCAACCCTAATTTGCTCATTCAAGTAAGTGTCCGAACCTACTTTGCTCTAGTTTTCAAGTTGAAAGTATAAATGTGAATTATTTCTAACTTGCTTTGAGGTGATATTGCTTGGTTGTTAGATTTTGGAACCCTAGTTCTTGGGTTAGATTTAAAGAATTGAGAGAGAAATGAGGTTTGGGTATTGCTATTGTGTATTGATTTTGATTGAATTTGAGTAATATTTTGCATAGATTAATGGGTAGTTTGGGTATTTCGAATTGGAGTCAAACTTTAAAGTTGGACTTTTATGTTACAGTAGATACGAGACTCCTTGTGACTCACACCTGGTTTATCCCATTCTAATTTTATATGGCGAGAAAAGGGTTTTGACCTTCTTTAAAACTATTTCAAAGGATTCAAGAAAATTTCAAAATAATTTTGAGAAACTCACAGAGTCACCACTTGATTTTTATAGAAAAAATCAAGAAAAATTTAAAATGGTTTCAAAGGTTCAAAACAACAATAAACCTTTAAAACTAGAGAAACTGGGTAATGGTTCAATTAACGCCCTAAGAAGATTTTTAAGGCACTTAGGAACGTCCGTTTAAAATGATTTACCAAAAAGAAACTAACTTGACTAACCAAAATTGGCTAATTTTTACAAAGACTTGATTTTATAGATAAAAATTATTTATTTAAAAATTTAGAATGGCATTTATTTATTCAAAAGAGAAACATTCTATTTGAATTAAACTAAGTTGCAATTTTTTGGACTTAAGAGGAAGATGAATTTCGTTTTTGTAAAAACGAAGAATATGAAATTATTTTCTTATTATTAATTATTATAGAAAAGTCTATTATGTTCTAGATAATACTGTTAAAAAAGAATGTTAAGAGGGTATTAAATTAAAAGTATCTTATTAATTATTAAAAGTTAAAATTTATAAGAAAATTTAGTTTTTTGAGTTTAAAGAAAATTGCATTAATCCAAATCGACTCTTAGTTATATGAACATCACAAATGTCATTTTGGAATGAAATATTTTAACTTTTAAAAGACTTATTTTAAGGAGAAAATTGAAAAAATAATTTAATTCATTTAAGACAATATAAATTAGGTGAAAAAAATCATGAATTAAGTAAAAGTTTTCTAAGATAAAATAAAATGACAACATCTTAGGGAATTTACCTAGATTAATTGATTTACAATGTTAGTTAGTACAAACCAAAAAACACAAATTATAAGTTACAAAAGTTGAATATAAGAATTGAAGTTGAGCCCTTAATTGACCAATTGATAAAGCTGCCCAGTTTTGGTCTTTGAATTATGGACTTTGGGTCTTCGTTCAGCAGTGTATACTATGTGTATATCAGTCATGTTTTTTTTTTTGCGTTTCTCTATATATACCTGTACATCAACGTATTAAACACTTTATGCAAGCGTCCAACTTTACCATACATCATCTCTTGGCTCAGACCAGCCACCTTTAACCTGTAAACCTCCTATATCAGTTGTATGCTGTGTATACCATCAACTGTTTCTTAAAAAATAAAGGCATTTAAGCTTGTAGAAGATAAGGTCTCTTTGGCCCATTGAGAAATGCAGGGAATGGAGTCCATTGGGACTCAAGTCAACGTCACATGCATAAAAAAAAGATTTAGCGTGTATCCTGACAATAATCAAACAATAGCAAAATCTACAACTATCCAAAAAATAACAATTTAAATTTTATAAAGGTTCATTAAGTATTACTTCAATAAGAATCAACACAATATAGCCTATGCTCAAAGTGGCTTACCCAGGGCTAATATCTAAAAAAAGTACGATCCAATTATATGACAATACACATGACTTAAACATGTAGTAATGAAGAAAGAAAGAGAACATATTCAACTTGATCATACCAAATATTTGTAACACCCCATACTTTTTACCTAGCTTAAATTCGTCCCAAAAATGACAAAGGCTTTATTTAAATATGAATACACTTTTATACATATAGAATTTTCAAGATTTTGACTTTTTGTTGAGTAGAAAATTCAATAAGCTTTCCGTCGATATAAAATTTGCCTAAATCCGATAACCGGGTAAGAAGTTATGATGATTTAAAGTTCCAGTTGTTAAACACCGTCATTCTAACACTTGGCACATCGCGTAGACAAACCAAATGATGATTGTTAATTTGTAGTGTGACTCCATGATCATGGCGCGTCGCTGAGTAGGCCGAATTCTCATTTGTCGATTTTCAGTGAGGTATTGCGATCCTGGCGCATCGCGCCATAGGCCAATTTGGCATTTTCCAGTGCACCAATGCAATTATACCATGTCGCGGTTTACTCCCAGTTCTCAAATAAAGTGGCAACGCGATACTACTGCATCGCGCCACAAAGCAATTTTCCAGTTGTCAGTTTCCAGTGGCATGGCGTGATAGTGGCGCGTCACGCCAGGGCCCCAAATCGGAAAATTTTTACAAAAATTAGAAGGACGCCCAGGGTTAAAAAAGTATTTTCCCAACAATTTAATTTTGGCCAGATACAAGATTTAATCCCCAAAAACATCCTTAGCTACCCATTATTCACTTTTCCCCAAATTAAAAACTATTCTCTCTCAAACTAGCAAAACCCTATCCCTCAATAGATCTAGAACAAACCCAAGAATTCTCCAATAACTCCAAGAAACTCACAAATTAAGGTATGTTAGATATTTATCCATGGATCCTTACCTTCCATGGAGCCCCAGAATCTTTTTTCAAAATACAAGATTTATGATTTATGATTTTCATGTTTGAATTAGATTGAATTCATGTTCTTGATATTATTTGAGATTTATTCCATAATTAATGGTAGATTTCATGAAATTAAATAGCATGTATAGCAAATATGTGATTATCTTGATAAACCCTTGAATTTATAAAGTGATTAATGCATCTATGATGTTGATTTGGTTTTCAATTCATGATTGTGATAAGATTTATGAAAATAAAATAGTATTCAGGGGGAAACAATGAGAATTGCATGTTGAAGCCATGAAGTAGCACGTTTGGGGCATTGTAGTTGCCATGTTTATATGTTATCCATGACTGTGTGCATGAAGTTGTGCTCCCCAAGTGTTTGATAGAATGTCCAGGTGAATAAAGTGATGAAATCATGACATATTAGTATATGAACAAGCTTCTGCCTTACAAGTGTTTGATAAAAGGCTTATGTGAATTGACTAGTGAAGGAACGATATGTTATTATGTGATCCTATCCATGTACAAGTTAATGCATTGCAAGTGTTTGATAAAATATCTCTATGAATGAATTATTACCAAGTGAACATTGTTATATTATTCAAGATTATGCCTTGCTTTACTTTTCATGCTATCGAGTCCTAGGGGTATTTAATACCCGATAATTTTGCTGTTTACCTAGAGACAATGTCAGTTACAGAATAGTATCAATCATGTCACGATCAGTAGTACTCTCAGATCATTATAGAAATCAGTAGAACCCAGTCTGTTATAGAACTTAGGGAAACTCAGTAATCTCAGTATCAGTCCAACCCAGTTCAGTATACTCAGTTCAGTGTCTTTTAGTTGGGAGTAGGATTCAGCACCGAGCTAGCCTAGAGATAGGGGCACACCCATTAGATAGGACTAGGTCCCTAGAATCAATCCCTAAGTTCCAAAACTATATAGCTAGCGTAGGTTAAGAGATGTCACCCGTTAGATAGGACGACATACTCAGGGATCACCCGCTAGCGTAGGACTGATCTCAGGGGTCACCTGTTAGTTAGGACCGACTCCACAAAAGTTGTCTTTACTTGTGGCATGGTACTGATATCCTTCTAATTAGGGTTACAGATTGGGCCCCTATTAGTTCAGATTGGGGCATGTCAGTTAGATGATTACCTCTCACAATTTTAGTTTCAGTTTTAGTCTTTGGAATAGAACTCAGTTCAGTCTTATAGAACTAGGACTATTAGCTACAGTCACTAAGTTATCAGTAATTTAGATTATCAGTTATCTCAGATTATCAGTATATTCAGTTATCAGTTATCAGTTTTAGTTCCAGTATACTCAGTCACAGTATGCCTAGTATATTCAGTAGATACAGATCCTTCATGTATGTTAATCTAGCTCTTGTATGTCATTCAACTAGATATTGTTCATGCATATAAACCCATGCATTCAGCCTTTCCTCATTTAGCATACTAGTACATTTCCACGTGCTGATCGCATTCTCATTTTTTGCGCTATGATGTTTTATATCATAGGTTCGGATACTCAGGTTCCCAACCGTGCTTGGCCAGATTCAGCCAGTAGTAACAAATTCAGTAGTGAGTCCTCATCTATCGAGGATGTGCTTTTATTTTAGTATTTCAGTAGATTGAGTTAGTTGGGGGATTATCCCATCAACTCCACTTTCAGACAGATTCAGTTAGAGGCTTTTCAAAATAGATTTTCAGATAGGATTTGGTTTTACAGATGTTATAGTTTATCCGTATTTCAGATATTTTGAACCTTATGGCATTTCAGCCTATTTTTTGTATTTATTTCAGTATTATTTTTCAGTGCTTACAACAAATATCATTCATGGATTAGCTTGTGGTCCTTTGGGGCCTTAAGCATCATGTAACGACTAGGGGGTAGTCTCGAGTTATTACAAACTTGGTATCAGAACCTAAGATTCAACAGTGTCCTTGGGAGTCTGAAAAACCGCATTTTGTAGAGCCTTGTACATGGGTTTGTAGCACGCCACACTTATGGACCGGAGGTTATGAGATGTTTTAGGAAAAGTTTCCCTTCTTTCAGTATTCATGTCATGTGAGTGAGCATGAGCTCAAGTTAATTCTTCACTCTAATCCGCTTCTTTCTTTTATTTACAAAACATGTCTCCAAAAGGACTAACAAAAGAAAAACCAGAAACCAGTAAGCCCCTCAGCCCGTTCAGGTAGATCCCTTGGTAGAACCTATCTCTTATGTAGAATTCAGAGATATATTCACTACTCTAGCTAATTTAGTCGTAGCCTAGAATCAGCCAACCCAGTGGACAATACTGCTGCAACTAGAATTCAGGACTTCACCCAGATGAGTCCTCCTTTCTTTATGAGATCTAAGTCTAAAGAAGATCCAAAGGAGTTCCTCGATCAAGTTCAGAAAGTCATAAATATCACGAGAGTGACTTCCACTGAGAGTGCAGAGTTAGCCGCCTATCAGCTACAAGATGTAGCCATGCGTGGCTTATGCAGTGAGAGGTAGACAGGGGTATAGATGCAGAGCCCATAGAGTGGGAAGAGTTTGCTATTACCTTCCTAGATAGATTCTTTTCCTTAGAGCTGAGAGAATCCAAAGTGTTAGAGTTCATCAATCTTAAATAAGGCAGTATGAGCGTAAAAGAGTATTCTCTTAAGTTTACTCAGTTAGCCAGATATGCTCCCCTTGTAGTAGCAGAAAATAGGTCCAGAATGAGCAAGTTTAAATCTGAGATATTAGATAGTGTAGTTAAAGAGTGCAGAACAACGATGTTGATTAAAGAGATGGACATATCTAGGCTTATGGTCCATACTCAACAGATTGAGAAGTAGAAGCTCAAGGAGAAGGAAAAAAACAATAAGAGAGATAGAACAGGTAGTTTTAATTTCAGTCAGCCTAAGTTAGAGGGCGGTAACCATTCCCAGTTTTATCCAAAGTCTTCAGTTCTAGCTCCGTCCTCAGCCAGTGCTCCAGTTCCTAAGTTTAGGAATAACAGTCATGATGGAGCACAAGGCTCCAAAACCCAGGGTTGTATGAGTAGTATTCGTACCTATTTACTTTACGAAGAGGGTGGTAAAATCACCTAGGTATGTGTAGAGCAGGTAGTGAAGTGTGTTTTAGATGTGATAATCTATGCTACAGGATGAGGGAGTGTAGAGAAATAGCTCAGAGGGGAAAAAACTTACATCAGTAGGGCGCCACTTCTAGTACTACTAGTGGTTAATGCTAGAACAGATTTTATGCCCTCCAGTCTCTCCATGATTAGGGAAGTTCTCCTGATATAGTTGCGAGTATGTTATGAGTCTTTCATCTTTATGTTTATGCTTAATCAGATTCTGAGGCCTCTCTTCCATTGTAACCCCTATATGGCCGTCAACTCGGTATCAGACCTAAAATATTAGCAGAGCTCTCCTTAGTGTCTACCTTATACTCTAAAAATAAAGTGGTGACAATTTAGTTTTGAGTTATTAAGTGATCCACAGATTTAGAATGATGTCTTTAAGCTAAGGAGGAGATAGTAGAACAATTAACCTAGTTAGGTTTTCAGATTTTAGTAGTGATGTCAGTAATTTTGGAACTCATGCCTTACATGTCAGTTCTACGATCATTGATCATATTGGTGCACATCATCAAAAATCACGTATGCTTACAGTTCCTCGTATAAGGAGTTCCAGTAAACTCACCATTCAACGTCCATATGAATATTTTCAGCATGAGTTAGTTTGTAAAGCCAATAATTCAGTTTAGTTTAGCAGTCAGACGGGAAAGTTCGTATTGTTTCCCATCTATCCATCTAGTTATACTATTCGAAGTTTTATGAATATGACCATTCCAAGATAGACCATCCTAGTAGTTACGAGCTCAACCTGGTTCATGTATCATGTCTCAGTTTTAGATCCCAGATATCCAGTTATGATCCAGTTTGTCGGTGCCTCGTGCATCGTCTCATACTTTTCCTTAGTATCTCAGCCTTGTCAATGTTCTTCAAGGGACATAGTGTCCCAAGATAGAAATGCACTATAATCCCCGAGCTTTCATGTCCTAAACTTTCCATTTCCTCTTCAATAAATAAATCCAATTTGAGGTAGTGGGTACTCATAGTTGACCTTCTTGACCCAATTTCGACCGTAAAGCTATGTAATCAAAGGCTCAGTTCAGTTCATGATATTCAGTTCGTGTATTATGTTTCAGACTCATTCATGTTCTCATGTTCCCGTTCATCCATGTTTAGTAAATGATCTTAGGCTTATCAGTGTTTTCAGTGTAAGGTAATAGTCTTTCTTAAATCTACTCAGTCCTATGTTCAGTTATAGCCATAAGTCTTAGTATCAACTATCATTGCATATTCAGTCACGCCTTCATTAATCAGTTCAGTCCTGCGTTCCATGCATCAAATTTATATGTTCAGTATGGAAACTCAGTTTGTCAGTAGTTCAGCCATGTAGTTATGTTTCAGTGTGCAAGTTCAGTGTGTCAGCTCAGTTTATCAGTGTTTCTCAGCCTAGCCAATCTCATTAGAGGATGAATGTTCCCAAGGGGGAGATATTGTAACACCCCATAATTTTTACCTAGCTTAAATTCATTCCAAAAATAACAAAGGCTTCCTTTAAAGATGAATAAACTTTTATACATGTGGAATTTTCAATATTTTGACTTTCTGTTGCGTAGGAAATTCAATAAGCTTTCCGTCGATATTAAATTCGTCTAAATCCGATAACTGGGTAAGAAATTATGGCGATTTAAAGTTTTAGTTGTTAAACACCGTCATTCTAACACTTAGCGCATCGTGTAGACAACCCAAATAACGATGGTCAATTTCCAGTATGACTCTGCGATCATGGCACATTGCGAATCAGGCCAAGTTCTTATTTGTCGATTTCCAGTAAGGTATTGCGATCCTGGCGCATTGTGCCATAGTCCAATTTGGCATTTCACATTTTCCAGTGTACCAATGCAATTATAACACATCAAAGTTCACTCCCAGTTCTCAAATAAAGTGGTAACGTGCTACCACCACATCGCACCACAAAGCAATTTCCCAGTCGTCAGTTTCCAGTGGCCTGGCGCGATAGTGGCGCGTCACGCCAGGGCCCCAAATCAGAAAATTTTTACAAAAATTAGAAGGAAGTCCAGGGTTAAAACAGTATTTTTCCAATAATTTAATTATGGCCAGATACGAGATTTAATCCCTAAAAACGTCCTTAGCTACTCATTATTCACTTTTCCCCAAATTAAAAACCATTCTCTCTCAAACTAGCAAAACCCTAGCCTCAAGGATTCTCCAATAAATCGAAGAAATTCACAAATTAAGGTATGTTAGATGTTCATCCATGAATCCTTACCTTCCATGGAGCCCCAGAATCCTTTTTCAAAATACAAGATCTATGATTTATGATTTCCATGTTTGAATTAGATTGAATTCATGTTCATGATGTTGTTTGAAATTTAATCCATGATTAATGGCAGATTTCATGAAATTAAATAGCATGTATAGCAAATATGTGATTATCTTGATAAACCCTTGAATTTATAAAGTGATTAATGCATCTATGATGTTGATTTAGTTTTCAATTCATGATTGTGATAAGATTTATGAAAATAGAATAGTATTTAGGGGGAACTATGAGAATTGCATGTTGAAGCCATAAAGTAGCACGTTTGGGGCATTGTAGTTGCCATGCTTATATGTTATCCATGACTGTGTGCATGAAGTTGTGCTGCCCAAGTGTTTGATAGAATATCCGGGTGAATAAAGTGATAAAATCATGACATATTAGTATATGAACAAGCTTATGCCCTACAAGTGTGTGATAAAATGCTTATGTGAATTGACTAGTGAAGGCATGACATATTATTATGTGATCCCATCCATGTACAAGTTAATGCATTGCAAGTGTTTGATGAAATATCTCTATGAATGAATTATGACCAAGTGAACATTGTTATATTATTCAAGATAATGCTTTTCTTTACTTTTCATGCTATCGAGTCCTAGGGGTATTTAATACCCGATAATTTAGCTGTTTACCTAGAGCCAGGGTCAATTACAGAATAGTATCAATCATGTCATGATTAATAGTACTCTCAGTTCGTTACAAAATATAGTAGAACCCAGTCTGTTACAGAACTTAGGGAAACTCAGTAATCTCAGTATCAGTCCAACCCAGTTCAGTATACTCAGTTCAGTGTCTTTTAGTTGGGAGTAGGGTTCAGCACCGAGCGAGCCTAGGGATGGGGGCACACCCGTTAGATAGGATTTGGTCCCTAAAAATAATCCCTAAGTTCCAGAACTAAGTAGCCAACATAGGTTAAGAGATGTCACCCATTAGATAGGACTGTCATACTCAGGGATCACCCGCTAGTTTTTGACTAATATCAGTGGTCACCCATTAGTTAGGATTGACTCCACTACAGTTATCTTTACCCATTGCATGGTACTGACACCTTTCCAATTGGGGTTGCAGATTGGACCCCTATTAGTTCAGATTGGGGCATGTTGGTTAGATGATTACCTCCCACAATTTTAGTTTTAGCCTCAATTTTATAGAATTAGGACTGTTAGATACAATCACTCAGTTATCAGAATTCAAATTATCAGTGATCTCAGATTATTAGTATATTTAGTTATTAGTTATCAGATTCAGTTCTAGTATACTCAGTCACAGTATGCATAGTATGTTCAGTAGATACAGATCCTCTATGTATGCTAATCCAGCTCTTGCATGTCATTCAGTTAGTTATTGTTTATGCATATAAACCTATGCATTTAGTCTTTCCTCATTTAACATACTAGTATATTCCCACGTACTAATCGCATACCCGTTTCTTGCACTATGATGTTTCATATCATAGGTTTGGACGCTCAGGTTCTCGATCGCATTTAGCTAGATTCAGCCAATAGTAGAAGATTCAGTAGTGAGTCCTCATCTATCGAGGATGTGCTTTTATTTCAATATTTCAGTAGATGCAGTAGTTCAGTAGATGGAGTTAGTTGGGGAATTGTCCCATCAACTCCAGTTTTAGACAGATTCAGTTAGAAACTTTTAAGACTAGATTTTCAGACAGTATTTGGTTTTACATATGTTATAGTTTATCCGTATTTTAGATGTTTTGAACCTTATGTCATTTCAGCCCATTTTTTGCATTTATTTCAGTATTATTATTTAGTGCTCACAACAGATATCATTCATGGGTTAGCTTGTGGTCCTTCGGGATCGTAAGCACCGTGTAACGACTAGGGGGTAGTCTCGGGTCGTTACAATATTTAACTTTCTAAAGAGGGCAATGTCTAATGCTCATGTCAAGTAAACATATAGTCATTCTTTTATTCACCACCTAGTGCTCATGTCGAGTAAACATACAGTTATTCTTTTATTCATTAGCAAATTTTATGATTAGAACATAACCAAATGGTTAGAAAATACATAGTCTTCTCCTCCAATATTAACTAAGATTAAAATAAAAATTGAAAATCCATCTCTCACACGTTGAAGAAATATTTTAGTGAATGCAGACAAGAGTAAACAACACATGATTATAAGGATTCACCAGAAGACACACACAAACACACACACACACACATATATATATATGTTAAATTTAAATCATAAGTACTAAAAAAATTATTTGGGTCATCTTTGGTTATACATCATAAGTAATAAAAACAATGGTATGTTCTATGAAAATAACTGATCTATTTGAATCGTCGACAACCAAATCAAAATGTTTATGACTTGTTTAAAACTGTGTTTCCAATCAAATAAAGCCAAATAAAAATATACAAATAACGTAAAAATTCAACATAAATAAACCTATTTAGTAAATTAACTTTAGTGATGTATTTTTCTAATTTTATATTAAACAATATCAAACACACTCACTCACCAAATGATAAAAAACTAGTAGTCGTACCATCTTCTTTTCTACTTTAGCATGTGTAAATAAAATGAGTAACTTACATAAAGAGTATGACAACTAATTATGGATTTTACGTTAAACAAAATAAGGCTAAAATGGGGAGAATGTTAAGCGTTGGTCATACAAAACCAAACTCAACTACAAAACTATAAATAGGTTGATTTACTCGAAAGTCATTTTGATACTATAATGAAGCTATTGGAAATGCTATATCGCAAGAGACAGATAAGATATAAATACATTGTATTTTAAGAAAGTGCAGTACTACCTTTTTGCAAAAATCCTATTTTAGTAAACTAAAAAAGAAAAAAGAAAAAAGACAATGACAAAACCTGATCTTCAAACAGAAAACAAAGGCTGACTCCTTCTTATCAAAACCCAACTTCATTTTTCACGCAAAGAAATCTACGACCTTTAAGACTCTACAACAAACATTCCCAACATCCATTACTATACTAATATAAATTTATATGCTAATAAAAAACTAGTCGAGGGGAGGTGTTTACCTTTCTCTGGGTAGCTAACTGGACAAACAAGCTTAAATTGAAAGAAATTTACCACTGTCAGAACCCACTGCTAATTCACCGGAGATTAAATTTTGTTGGATATATATGTTTTAAAGGAATTTCTCCTTAAATTCTTTGGTTACGTAGGATTAGAGGAATGCTCCTACTAAATCCTTAAATTTTTTCCAAAGAATATTTCCTTTTTTTCTCTACATATATAGGTATTTATAAAAGATTTAAGACTGATTTTTGGGGGGAAACGGAGGGATAAAAATGAGTTGAGATTTAAATTCAAAATTGAGATAAGGTTTGACCTAGAATTGCATGAAATTCGGACGTTATTATTGAGTTGTTCCTACAGCTGCTATTTGTTGATTTTTGCTGCTATTGTTGCATTGTTTTGACTCTTGGGTTTTGCCATTGAAATTGGTTTGGGTTGTCGGGTTGGACCCAATTGTTGGAACGAGTATTGTCGTTGTTTATTGAAGGTTCGATTGAAATTATTATTGAACAATGGATTGTAGTCATTGCTGGTCTGCTATTATTTATTAAAGGGTAAGGGATTAAGGGTATTGGGTTGGGTATGGGTCAACTGAGGGGGTTTGGGTTGGTGCTGGAATGGCCTGGGTAATTGGGTCCGGGCCCAAAAAGTAAAAGGGGCTGGGTACATTATTCTTAGGTTATTTATTAAATAGCCTATTTGTTAGGATTTTTGTCAATTGTATTTAAATCTTAACCTAATAAAAAATTAATTGCTCAATTGCATTGCAATTATGGCCAAATTAATTTTAATTAAGGTCAACTTTAATAAATCAACAAAATTTAATCAAAATTAAAATAAATTAACAACTAGTTTAATCCCAAGCATCTTGGTCTAATAAAATCAAACAAATATTTTTTCAAATAAATTATCTTTAAGAACAAATTTATATTTAAGTCAAAATTTTTCCATTTAAATTAATTTTCGAGATGTCCCTTGATTAAAATCTCATTTTTTGTAAAATAGTTATTTAAGTAACAAAATTATTTGTTCTCGTATACGTGAATACAAAAATACATAATTCGTTACTTAATGACAAATTTTACCCAAATGGATATTCTACAAAGAATTTATCCAAAGAAATAAATACTTCAACTTTATTTAAAATCGAAGAAACTCAGAATTTAACTTAGTCATGGAGGATAAGAATTAGGTGTCAACAACTGTCTCCTCCTTTTGGGTAGGGTGGATGTAAGTAACCCTGTGCAAAGGGAGTTTAACATCTAATTTTTATCTGACTACAAATTTGTTTCTCAAAATAGGTTAGTTTCCGCAAGAGTTTTTAGAGAGTTATGGCTAGACTCCGGTATTGGGTTTCTACATATCTTAGGTTGCATGAGAATTCAAACCACTTGTAGTTCATAAAACCTGATTTTAAAGCACGATTTTCAAAAAATTCACAAGCTATTCTGATTTTTATATTTTTGTGAAATCAAAAAGCTGTGGAATAAGAGGATTGGGGGAGGGTTAGAATGCAGTCAAGTTTTCAATATAGAGCTCAACCTACATATCCCCAAGACTCAGGAAATTAAACGGCTTGTAGTTCGACTCGATCAGTGAAAAAGATAGTGTCTTATTTAAGACAACCTTTGGTTTAGAATATGTCGCAAATGCATCAAACTAAAGAAATTATGCTTGTCACCTGATTTTCAAAGAAGAGAAAAACTACCTCCGGTGCAAGTTTATAAATGCCCCAGAGGTAAAACTGAAACCAGAATATCCTAAAATACCCCACATTCTTTGTAGAAGGGGTATAGTTTGATGGTGGTAGAAGTCGTCATTCAGCTCACGTCCAAAGAGTTTGATATTCCTCTTCAGACTATGTCCCAATTTATTGCTAAGAAAAAGTTTCATATTGTGCTGCATTCTTTTTGGAGTCGTCAACACCTGTGGTTTTGATTTGAGAATTTCATCATTTTGGATGCTTTTGACATCATCTCAAACAAATGATTAATTGCAAATATAGTATTACTCAAACGTAAATTGGTGCAAACTTATTTGAACATGCTATTCTGATATAGTTGACCCAATTTGCACAACCACTTTGAACGGAGTGACGGTCCAACATATCTTATTGAAATACGGATGGACTATTTTGAATGTAATATGCCACTTTGAATAGAGTGATGGTCTACCGTGTCTCATTGAAAGGCGAACGACCTATATTGAATGTAACCTGTCACTTTGAATAAGGTGACGGTCTAACGTGTATCATTAAAAATGTAACGTGCCACTTGAACGTGAGTGACAACCCAATGTGTCTCATTGAAAGGCAGACGACCAGTATTGAATATAACAGATCACTTTGAACGGGGTACGACCCAATGTGTCCTATTGAAATAAGGATGACTTATCTTGAATATAACATGTCACTTTGATTGGGGTGACGGACCAACGTGTCTCATTGAAAGGTGGACGACCTATCTTGAATGTAATGTGCCACTGGAATAGGGGTTATGATCCAATGTATTTCACTGAAAGGCGATGACCAATATTGAATATAATAGGTCACTATGAACGGAGTGACAACCCAACGTGTCCTATTGAAAGACGGATAACCTATCTTGAATATAACATGTCACTTTGAGCGGGATAACAACCCAACATGTCTCATTAAAATATGGATGACCTATCTTTAATATTACATGCCACTTTGATCGGGGTGACAGCCCAATGTGACTTATTTAAAGGCGGACGACCTATCTTAAATGTAACATGTCACTTTGATCGGGGTGACGACCCAAATATAATAAGATATGTCCTTTAGAAAGGGTGGTTGGACTAAATAAGATGTGTTCTTTTGAAAGGGTGGACGACCCAAATATAATGAACTTCATCCTTTGAATCAGGAGTCCTTCATAGGACTTGTGCATATCCTGATATTCTGGATTGGATCCTCAAACTTTGAGAAGATGTTCTTGCATTATTTTTTAGAGGCTATGTTGCATAACATGACCCATGATTACTTAGACATGGTTGTTTGAATAATATCTCCACATCTTCATCGTTATGTTCAATCATTTCCCACAGTGGATCTGATAATAGCTTTTGCCATGCTTAACATTCTCAATTTTGTGACTTCACTGTACCTGCATCCAAAGAAAAATTCTTAGTTTTGAGAGACTGACTGTGTTGGTATTGTCTTGCTTTTCTGATGCACCTTGTTGGTCATTGATTTGCAAATTTTTTTGATCTTAAAATACGGCTTTTGTAGAATTTTTTAGGATTCTCCTCAAAATTTTTGTCCCGGTCTATAAAATATAACTCCCGAACTTTCTTATAACTTGTGACATTTATGAGTATGGAATTTTTGAGATTTTTTAAAAAATTCTGCCCCAATCAAAAATGCAAAGTACTTGAGTTATTTCTGACGTGTAGTACTTTATGCTTAGAGAACTACAAATATTATGCTTTGATTTCAACTTCAATAACATCTAATTTTCAACTTTGTAGAAGATGTCAAGTTTTATGAATTTGGTGAGACCTTCTGAAAATTTCTGCCTTAGTTACATGCTTTATGTCATCTTCATTAAACTTGGAAAATGATCCTTTGATGAATTTTTGAGATCTTCTAAAAAAATTTTCCATAGTTTTTATGAAAATGTTACAGGAAATATGACTGAGATAGTGTGATACCGCCGCATCCCACTGAGGTAGGAAAGGTAATTCCAACATAAAATAGAAAGATAAATATTCTAAGGGATTGACAGAAGCCGACATAGGCCGCCTACGGATCCCTTTCTTCGTAAGTCAAGTCAAACGTAGTTCATAGTGAAAAGATAAAAAACTTTAAGGGGTTGACCGAAGCTGACATAGACCTCCTACGTATCCTATTCTTGGAAATTCAGGTCAAACGTAGTTCATACATACAAAAAGGATATTGATACTTTTGATAATGTGACCGAAGCCAATACAGGCCACCTACGTATTCCACGAGGGAAATCAGGTCGAACATAGTTCATTACAACTAAAATGGTTCAATTACAAGGAAATCAAATAATAAAGTATGATTACAAGTAAATCAAACTATAAAGTGAGATTACAAGGAAATAAAACAACATAATGAAATTACAAGGAAATGGAATGAGAAAGTATGACTACAAGAAAAGAAAACAATGAATTCCAAATGCAGGGTAGAAGGACACCAAACAATGCCATTTGATGAAAATTCATGCTTCTTCTGATTGATGGTGCCAATGACTACTTCTTGTGATTGAGCAATGGATTGTTGTTAACATTAATTGGAGCTTCTTCAAGCGTTATCACCTTGTTGTTAATCAGATCCTGAATTTTGTTCTTGAGTGTGATACATTTTTTTGTATCATGTCCAACAATTCCAAAGTGGTAAGCACACCGTTTATTTGGATCATACCAATTAGCAAAAGTGTTCACAGACTTTTCTTCCACCGGATGAAGTAGTTTTGATTTTTTCAACCTTTCAAAAAGTTGGGTAAGAGATTCTGCCAATGGAGTGAATATTCTAATAAAAATCAAACTACGAAAGGCACAAAAAGGCTCAAAATAGTCTCAGGAACCAATTTGAGACCAAGTCTCGGCCAACAACTACAATACAAGAATACAAGATAACAAGGTGTATTTTACACCAAAATCAGTAACAACACATGGTGAACAAGATGAAAATAAAGAGCACAATTTTCTGATTCAATAAAGGACACAAAACAGTCCATAACACAACAACAACAAGATGACAACAACAAAATGTAAAGATATATAATGTGGCATAGATTAATACAAGCACTAAGAACTAAGGTGTGTATTAACCACCAAAACCCTTAAAACATGTAATAACAACACCTACACTCTTATGCGGACACAAGAGATACGCCAATCTCCCAAGCAGCCAATGTTTCCAAGCCAAGAACAAATAACACAAGTGAATCCACACTTGTAGTTGCCCTAATTTTGGGTTTGCCTATTCTCACACTAGAGAGAGAGTGTTTCAAGTGTTATAAGACTTACAACATCATAAATGAACTAATGAATGAAATCCTAAAAGGTTCTATTTATAGACATTACAAAATCAAAGATAAAATATCCAAAATGCCCCTCTAGAGATATGTGCCCTTCAAGTGTAATGTTGGGTTGTCTTATTGCGTTCCAAGGCTCCTCTTTACACTTTAAATGTGAGATTAGGGTTGGATTGGTGTGTTTTAATTCCTTCACTTGCACACTCCAAGTCTCGAGTTCATTACGCTCTCACATACGTCCATCTTTGTGGTTGTACTTGTATCATCCTCCCATTCTTGAAAAAGATTAAACCTCGAATCCATGCCTTGAAAAATCAAGAGAAGAAAAACAAGTACACATCCTCATGACATGAGGGTTAGGGTTGCAAAATACACATACCAACATACCATACCGAGGTGGAACAAACTTGAAGTATATCCTCGGGTCCTTTGTTTTAAGCATGAAAAGATTAGTACAAATATTACAAAGGAAGTGGCTCAAACAAGCATCAAGACAAAAGGAAAATACCCAAAATAGTCCACTAGTCCAATAAACCGTGGACCCTTTGGATGACCCCTCTCGGATTCAACAAACAACAACAAGAACATAATGTATTGTGGTGTTTAACATTTAAAAACAGACAACAAAAAATTATGTTACCAACAACAAGATGAAGAACAACAACAATGGAACAAGAACAATATGTCATGGGTTTGAATTACAAGAACACAAACAAACAATTGCAAAACAAACAAAATGGATAGATAGTTAGACCTTAGTTGGTATAATCTTAAGAATCCAAGAATATGGTACTATTGGACCCTTAACACTACACACAATGGTTAACCTAACTCCTACGTTGACACAAAAGGAACTTTACCTCCTCTGAACACCAATGTATTAAGCCAATATTGCAATACAAGTGATATCCACACTTGTTGCCCTCATTTCAGTGTGGTGGCTAATCCAAGCCCTACAACTAAAGGTGTTTCAGGTTTCAAGTCTTACATCAATAAACACCGAAGTCCTAAAAGCCCTATCTTGTTCTATTTATATTACATTACAAAAGAAGACAAATGACTACACTACCCTTAATGAGGGGTAGCCATAGAGTGAATTTTAGGCAAAGTAAAGTGACCAAAATGGCCTCAATAAAGATGGCCCAAAAATGTGAGCTATGAAGTCTCCAAAATTGTGAATCCTCGAATCTTCAATGCACCAAGAAATCTTTCACTTACGACCTTGATGAATGGTATACTCAATGGTAGGCTCAAAATGGGTGTTCTTTGCATATTCTTGTGCCCTCGGGGTGACCAAGTCTTGAGCCTTTAAGTGATGGTCTCCAATCATGTCTTCAAAAATTAGGGTGGCCATTTGACTTGTATTATTTTCCCCTTCTTAAAAAGGATTCGACCTCGAATCCAAACCTTGCAAGAAAGAAGAGAAGGCAAACAAGCACCACATCCTCATGACATCAGGGTTAGAGTTAGTATAGTAAACAACATCAATGTGCCAAGGAGGTACACACTTGAGAGACAAACACATATCCTTGGCTTTAATTACGAGGGGCTTAGCAAAAATATTACAAAGGGGTGGTGCCCTAATTGAAAGTAAAGTCCACGGAACACATATAGCAATATCACTCAAAAAAGTGGGCCGACCAACAACTATCCATCTTTCACACCCTAAGAAGTTATCGGGGTCAAATGGAAGACATAACCAAGGGCTTAGGTCTTGGCCACTCTCACTTTTCCCTAGGGTGTCATGCTCGAAATTAAGCAAGTCCTCTTTATCAGAATTGGAAATATAATGAACAAAAATAGGGTTGAGAAAGGTGTTCCATAAGTCAACTTCAAATAAAGAGTTCTCATGCATGCACTTAATACTAGTTTCAAAATCTCCACTAGGAATATGTCCAACATAAGAAACACATAAAGAAGAAGTAGATGGCATTTCTAAGCACATATCACCTTCTCTTTCATAAGAGTAGTCCTCACAAACATACAAACCATCACGGACAACCAAAGACCACAATCAAAATTATCTTCACAAGGACAATTACAACTCGGGTTTTCTAAACATTCAAGTAAATCAAGATCATCTACTCCCGGTTGATCATTTTTATCACCCTCACTAATTGTTGGCAATTCACATACCAATGTAGACTCACCTTGTTTTTCACAAGGGTCAACTAGTGTTTGAATACTCTCATCACTTGGTAATGGAACCTTGGTCAAGTTGTAAGTGCTAGAACTAGATGGACACCAATCATTCTCACGAGGAGAATCAATTTCATCATCTAAAGGATCAACTAGTGCTTGCGTACCTACAATAATAGTTTGGTCCTTATGCGACCTAACAATTTCAAGAGTATCACAAAATGAATACTCATGCACTCCTACACTAGGTAAAACCACAACTATATTCATAGGAGTGTAGGGGATAGCATTTTTACCTCGTAGCTCACATGAGCTATGGTATTTATCTTGACGTATGTCCGGGCAGCCCACTTGCTCCATTGGAACTCCCATGTGATCCAACCTTTTATTTATCACTTCCCATTGATGGGTAATGGCTTCAATTTTAGCCAAATTAGCACTTGCAGCCACGGGCTCCATTGTAATTGCACCTAAAAAAGAAAAAGAAAAGAAAAGAAAAGAAAAGAACAAGCCTACAAAGCAAAACACAAGTTAGTTCAAAACAACCTCACCACACTCTCACACACTTGATCGTCTCACACTTGGATTCAGAAGTGTTGCAAGTCGGCTTTTAGTTCGTGATGAGTCAAGGGGTGAGTCTACTCCTTGGTCGGAATGGATTATTTGTTTGAAGACTCAAGGAAATGATATTCGAACTTGAGCCAAGAAGTACTACGATTTATAAAAACAACAAAAGCACAAAAGAAACGTAGACACGAATAATGGATGCAAAGGACTAATTGACAATCTAGTCGGAGTTTACTAGTTTGTTAATTAGTTCTAAGATCAACTAATGAAACCAAGAATCAACAATTAAAAACTAGGAAAATCCAAATTTGAGCTTAATATTGACGGTGAACAGTAATTAGGGTGACGTGGCAGCATGTAATTAGTCTCGAGCCCACACAACTTTAATCATAATTTTGAAATTTCAATTTTCACACAACTTAGAATGAATGACAATTGGTTTTGGAGGGAAAGTAAAAGTGTTGTAGTCCTTTTCAACTTTTCAAACTCAAAAAGGTGAGATTTGACTTTACTAGTCCCACAAGACAAGGTCCCTTGATTTAAGAAAAAATGGTTATCAAGTCTAGGAAGTGATGTGTGCAAGTATTCTCACAACAACTTTACAACTTTTGTCTTACAACTTTTTGGACCTATTTTACACTTTTTGTTGTCTTAAGTTGTAAGAATAGATGAAGAACAAGATGAACAACACAACAACCTTCAAGAACACAATAAAAACTTCTTCAAGAACACAACACAACACACTAACAACGTCCCCCAATCTTCAACAACAAGGCATAATACACGGCCAACTTCAAATCACAACACACAACCACTTTAAGTTTACAACAACAAGGTCAATATTATAAGCTCAATTTTAGATCTAGAGACCTTTTGTGTTAGTGAGAAATAAACCAACACAAGAAACACACTAGACAAACAAAAATCTACTAGATCTAGTACAAATCTCGTCCAAGAAACTTCACAAGAAAAACAACTTTTGGCCAAGAATTAAAAAATGGACAGATTTTACCCTTTTTCTGGAATTTTTAGTTTTTTTTTCGACAATTTTTTTTTATTTTCAAGTTTACGAGCCCAAGATTGATCTTGTGAAAACAAGATCAAGCTATGCTCTGATACCAAATGATACAAATCAAACTACGGAAGGCACAAAAAGGCTCGAAATAGTCCACAATTCAAGCACAAATTGGGAACCAATTTGAGAACAAGTCTCGGCCTATGATATGAGTCGTTTCTGAGGTGATGTAGAACTTCATATATTATGCTCTGATTTTTGCTTGAACAACTTCTGATTTTCAATTTTGTAGAAGATGTCAAGTTTTGTGAAATTTGTGAGACCTTCTAAAAAATTTCTGCTCCATTTTTTTTTATCCTTTTTAGATTTCATTAGGAGAAAATAATTTTTACTTTCATTAAAAATATTTCAAAAGATTCAAGAAAATTTGAAATAATTTTGAGAAACTCACAGAGTTGCCAATTGATTTTTCTAGAAAAAATCAAGAAAAATTTAAAAGGGTCTCTAAGATTCAAAAACAACAAAAAGTCTTTAAAATTAGAGAAAATGGGTAAAGATTCAATTAACGCCTTAAGAAGGTTTTTAAGGAACTTAGGAGCGTCCGTTTAAAATGGTTTACCAAAAAGAAACTAACTTGACTTACCAAAAGTGGCTAATTTTTACAAAGATTTGATTTTATAGATTAAAATTATTTATTTAAAAATTTAAAATGACATTTATTTATCCAAAAAAATATTCTATTTGAATTAAACTAAGTTGCAATTTTTCAAAATTAAGAGGAAGATGAATTTTGCTTTTGTAAAAACGAAGAATATGAAGTTATATTCTTATTATTAATTATTATAGAAAAGTCGATTATGTTATAGATAATACCGTTAAAAAAGGAATGTTAAGAGGGTATTAAATTAAAAGTATCTTATTAATTATGAAAAGTTAGAATTTATAAGAAAATTTAGTTTCTTGAGTTTGAAGAAAGTTGCTTTAATCCAAATTGACTATTAGTTATATGAACATAAGGAATGCCATTTTGGAATGAAATACTTAACTTTTAAAAGACGTGTTTTAAGGAGAAAATCGAAGGAACCAATTTAATCCATTTTAGACGATATAAATTAGGTAAAAAAATCATGAATTAAGTAAAAGAAAACTAAGATAAAATAAAATGACAACATCTTAGGGAATTTACCTAGATTAATTGATTTATAATGTTAGTTAGTTCAAATAAACAAAGACAAATTATAAGTTACAAAAGATGAATACAAGAAGTGAAGTTGGGCCCTTAATTGGCCCATTAATAAAGCTGCCCAGTTTTGGGCTTTGAATTATGGACTTAGGATCTTCTTTTTGCAGTATATACTATGTGTATATAAGTCCTTTTTTTGCGTTTTTCTATATATACATTGTATATCAGTGTATAAAACCTTATATGCTCGCTTCTAGCTTTACCATACACCATCTCTTGTCTTATACCTGCTACCTTTAACCTGTAAACCTCGTATATCAGCTATACACTATGTATACTAGCAACTGTTTCTTAAACAATAAAGGCATTTGGGCTTGTAGAAGATAAGACCTCTTTGGCCCATTGAGAAATGCAGGGAATGTTGTCCGTTGAGACTCAAGCCAACATTACATGCATAAAAAAAATATATAAGAATTAGCATGTATCATGACAATAATCTAACAATAGCAAAATTCACAACCATCCAAAAAATGACAATTTAAAATTTATAAAGGTTCATTATCACTTCAATAAGAATCAACACAACACAATATTAACTATGCTCAAAGTGGCTTACTTAGGACTAATATATAAGAAAAGTACGATCCAATCACATGAAAATACACATGACTTAAGCATGCAGTAATGAAGAAATAAAGAGAACACATTCAACTTGATCATACCAAATATTCAACTTTCTAAAGAGGGCAACACCTAATACTCATGTCAAGTAAACATACAGTTATTCTCTTATTCACCACTTAGTGCTCATGTCGAGTAAACAAACAGTTATTCTTTTATTCATTAGCGAATTTTACGATTAGAACATAGCCAAATGATTAGAAAATATGTTGTCTTTGCCTCCAATATAAACTAACCTTAAAACAAAAATTAAAAAGCCAACTCTCACACATTGAAGAAATATTCCAGTGAATGCAAAGAAGAGTAAACAACACATGATTATGAGGATTCACCAGAACACACACACACACACATATATATGTTAAAGTTAAATAGTAAGTACTAAATACATTATTTGGTTCATCTTCGGTTATACATCATAGAGTAATAAAAAAATGGTATGTTTTAAGAAAATGACCGATCTATTTAGACTGTCGACAACGAAATCAAAATGTTTATGAATTGTTTCAAATTGTGTATCCAATCAAATAAAGCCAAATAAAAATATACAAATAGCGTCAACATTCAACATAAATAAACCTATTCAGTGAATTAACTTTAGTGATGTATTTTTCTACTTTTATGTTAAAGAATATCAAACACACTCACTCACCAAATGGAAAACACTAGTAGTCGCACCATCTTCTTTTCTATTTTAACATGTGTAAATAAAATAAGTAACTTACATAAAGAGTATGACAACTAATTATGGATTTTACGTTAAACAAAATAAGGCTGAAATAGAGAGAATGTTAAGCGTTGGTCATACAAAGTCAAACTCAACTACAAAACTATAAATAGGTTGATTTACTCAAAAATCATTTTGCTACATTAATGAAGCCATCAGGCATGCTAAACCTCAAGAACAAATAAGATAAAAGAACATTGTGTTTTAAGAAAATGGAGCACTACTTTTGTGCAAAAATCCTGTTTCAGCAAACTAAAAAAGGGAAAGAAAGTTACAAAACCTGATCTTCAAAAAGAAAACAAAGGCCGACTCCTGCTTATCATAACCTAACTTTATTTTTCGCGCAAAGAAACCTACGACCTTTAAGCCTCTACAACAAACATTTCCAGCATCCATTACTATACTAATAAAAATTTATATGCTAATAAAGAAAATTGTTATTACATAAGAAAACTAGATGAGGGGAGGTGTTTACTTTTCTTTGGGTAGCTAAACGGGACAAACGAACTTAAATTCGAAGAATTTCACCACTGACAGAACCCACTGCTAATTCACCGGAGTTTAAAAGAATTCACCGGAGATTAACTTTTGTCGGGATTGAATGTTTTAAAGAAATTTCTCCTTGAATTCTTTGGATACATAGGATTAGAGGAATGCTCCTCTTGAATTCTCAATTTTTCTCCAAAGAATCTCCCCCTTCTCTACACATACATGGGTCTTTATAGAAGATTTGGGATTGATTTTATGAGGGAAATAGAGGGGTAAAAAGGTAAAAATGAGTTGACATTTGAATTTCAAAATTGAGATAAGGTTTGACCTAGAATTGCATGAAATCTAGACGTTATTGCTGAGTTGTTGTTGTAGCCATTATTTGTTGGTTTTTGCTGCTATTGTTGCGTCGTTTTAACTATTGAGTTTTTCCATTAAAATTAGTTTGGGTCGTCGGGTTGGATCAACTGTTGGAATGGGTATTTTCATTATTTATTGGAGGTTCAGTTGAAATTATTGTTGAACACAGGATTGAAGTCGTTGTTGGTCTGCTATTATTTGTTAAAGGGTAAGGGATTGAGGGAATTGGGTCAAGTTTCGGTCAGCTGGAGGGGTCTGGTTCGATGCTGGAATGGCCTGGGTAGTTAGGTCCGGCCCCAAAAATAAAGTAAAAGGGGCTGGGTACATTATGCTTAGGCTATTTATTAAATAGCCTATTTGTTAGGGTTTTTGTCAATTGTGTTTAAATCTCAACCTAATTAAAAATTAATTGGTCAATTGCGTTGCAATTGTGACCAAATTAATTTTAATTAAGGTCAAATTTAATAAATTGACTAAATTTAATCAAAATTGAAACAAATTAACAACTAGTTTAATCCCAAGCATCTTGGTCTAATAAAATCAAACAAATATTTTTTTTAAAAAAATTATCTTTAATAATAAATTTATATTTGAGTCGAAATTTTGCCATTTAAATTAATTTTTGAGATGTCCCTTGATTAAAATCTCCTTCTTAGTAAAATAGTTATTTAAGTAACAAAGTTATATGTTCTCGTATACGTGAATACAAAAATACATAATTCATTACTTAATGACAAATTTTACCCAAATGGATATTTTAGAAATAATTTATTCGATGAAATAAATATTTTAATTTTATTTAAAATCGAAGACACTTAGAATTAAACTTAGTTGTGGAGGGTAAGAATTAGGTGTCAACAACTGCATCCTCCTTTTGGGTAGGGTGGATGTAAGTAACCCTGTGCAAAGGGAGTTTAATGTTTCTAATTTTTGTCTGACCACAAATTCATATCTCAAAAGAGGTTAGTTTCCACACGAGTTTTTTAGAAATTTATGGCCAGACTCTGGTTGCATGAGAATTTAGGCCAATTGTAGTTCATAAAGACTGATTTTAAAGCACGGTTTTCAAAGAATTCACAAGCTATTCTGAGTTTTAAATTTTGGTGAAATAAAAAAATTGTGAAATAAGAGGATTGGGGAGAGCTTGGAATGCAATCGAGTTTTAAATATAGAGCTCAACCTACATATCCCCAAGACTCAGGTAATTAGATAGCTTGTAGTTTGACTCAATTAGTGGAAAAGATAGTCTCTTATTTAAGACAACCTTTGGTTCAGAATAAGTGGCAAATGTATTAAACTAAGGAAAGGATGCTTGTCACCTAATTTTCAAAGAAGAGGAAGACTACCTTCGGTGCAAGTTTAGAAATGCCCCAGAAGTGAGTTGAAACTAGAATATCCTAAAATACCCCACATTCTTTTTAAAAGAGGTGTGGTTTGATGGTGGTAGAAGTCGTCATTCAGCTCACGTCCAAAGAGTTTGATGTTCCTCTTCAGGCTATGTCCCAATTTACTGCTAAGAAAAAGTTCCATGTTGTGCTGTATTCTTTTTGGAGTCGTCCACACCTGTGGTTTTGATTTGAGAATTTTATTCTTTTGGATGCTTTTGACGACAACTCAAATAAATAATTAATTATAAATATAACATTACACAAACGTAAATTGGTGCAAACCTGTTTGAACATGCTATGTTGATATAGTTGAACCAATTTGTACAACCACTTTGAACGGAGTGACAGTCCAATATATCTTATTGAAAAATGAATGACCTATTTTGAATGTAATATGCCACTTTGAACAGAGTGACGATCTAATGTGTCTCATGGAAAGGTGAGTGACCTATCTTGAATGTAACATGACACTTTGAATGAGGTGACGGTCTAATGTGTCTCATTGAAAATGTAACGTACCACGTGAACAAGGGTGATAACCCAATGTGTCTCATTGAAAGGCGGACGACCAATATTGAATATAAAACATCACTTTTAATGGGGTGAAAACCCAATGTTTCCCATTGAAAGGAGGATGACTTATCTTGAATATAACATATCACTTTGATCGAGGTGACGGACCAATGTGTCTCATTGAAAGGTAGACAACTTATCTTGATTGTAATGTGCCACTGGAATAGGGGTGAAGAACCAATGTATTTTACTGAAAGGCAACGACCAATATTGAATATAATATGTCACTATAAATGGATTGATGACCCAACATGTCCCATTGAAAGACAGATGACCTATCTTGAATATAACATGTCACTTTGATTAGGGTAACAACCCAACGTGTCTCATTGAAAGATGGATGACCTATCTTGAATATAACATGCCACTTTGATTGGGGTGACAACCCAATGTGTCTTATTTAAAGGAGGACAACCTATCTTGAATGTAACATGTCACTTTGATCAAGGTGACGACCCAAATATAATAAGATATGTCCCTTAGAAAGGGTGGTTAGACTAAATAAGATGAGTCCTTTTGAAAGGATGGAAGACCTAAATATAATGAACTTTATTCTTTGAATCAGGAGTCCTTCAAAGGACTTATGCATATCCTGAGATTCTGTATTAGATCCTCAAACTTTGAGAAGATGCTCTTGCATTAATTTTTAGAGGCGATCTTGCACAACGTGACCCATGATGACTTAGAGTTGGTAGTTTTGATAATATCTCCACATCTTCATTGTTATGTCCAATCATTTATCATAGTGGATCTGATAATAACCTTTGCCATGCTTAACATTCTCAACTTTGTGACTTTACTGTACCTGCATCCAAAGAAAATTCTTAATTCTGAGAGATTGACTGCGTTGGTATTGTTTTCCTCTCCTGATGCACCTTGTTTATCATTGATTTGCAAACTTTTCTGATCTTAAAATACGACTTTCGTGGAATTTTTGAGGATCCTCCTCAAAATTTTTTTCCCGATCTATAACATATAACTCTTGAACTTTCTTATAACTTGTGACATTTATGAGTATGGATTTTTTTGAGATTTTTTCCAAAACTCTGCTCCAGCAAAAATGGAAAGTACTTGAGTCGTTTCTGACATGGAGTACTTTAAGCATAGAGAACTTCAAATATTATGCTTCGATTTTAGCTTCAGTAACATCTGATTTTTAACTTTGTAGAAGATGTCAAGTTTTGTGAAATTTGTGAGACCTTCTTAAAAATTTCTTCCCTAGTTACATGCTTCAATGTCATCTTCATTAAACTTGGGAAACAATCTTTTGATGAATTTTTGAGATCTTCAAAAAATTTTGCCATAGTTTCTATGAAAATGTTATAGGAAATATGACCGAGACAGTGTGATACCTATTCATCCCATTGAGGTAGGAAAGGTAATTCCAACATAAAATGGAAAGATAAATCTTCTAAGGGATTGATCGAAGCCGACATAGGCCGCTTATGGATGTCATTCTTGGGAATTCAGGTCAAATGTAGTTCATAGTGAAAAGATAAAAAAACTTTAAGTGATTGACCAAAGCCGACATAGGCCGCCTACGTATCCCATTCTTGGACATTTAGGTCAAACATAGTTCTTACAAACAAAAAGGATATTGATACTGTTAATAACGTGACCGAAGCCAATACAGGCCACCTACGTATTCCACGAGGGAAATCAGGTCGAACATAGTTCATTACAACTAAAATGGTTCAATTACAAGGAAATCAAACAATAAAGTGTGATTACAAGGAAATCAAACCATAAAGTGTGATTACAAGGAAATAAAGCAACAAAATGCAATTACAAGGAAATAAAACTAGAAAGTATGACTACAAGAAAAGAAAACAATGACTTCAAAATACAGGATAGAAGGACGCCAACGAGCACCTTTTTGAGGAAAATTCATGGTTTTTCTGATTGTTGGTGCCAATGACTACATTTTATTATTAGGCAATGGATTATTGTTAACATTTGCTAGAGCTTCTTCATGCTTTATCACCTTGTTGTTAATCAGATCCTGAATTTTGTTCTTGAGTGTGATACATTTTTCTGTATCATGTCCAACAATTCAAGAGTGGTAAGCACATCACTTGTTTGGATCATACCAATTATCAAAAGTTTTCACAGGCTTTGCTTTCACTGAATTAAGTAGCTTTTCTTTTTTCAACCTTTTAAAAAGTTGGGTAAGAGATTCTACCAATGGCGTGAAAATTGTGAGAGGCTTCCTTTCATGATTGGTACTAGGAGCATTATTTTGATAGTTTTGCGGTGGAGGTTGAGCATGATATGTCATATATGGATTAAAGACTGGATAATAATCATATCGAGTATTGGGCTGATATTGAGGAGATTTCTTGTAGTTGAATTAATTTTCTTGAGTCATCGCTCCCATTACTTCCTTTTCTTTTTTCTTCCCATTTCTGAAAGAGCCAGTCTGAAAGCTCTAATGAGTGAATTGCAGCTCTGTCAAATTTGTTATCTTTCCTGTCTTGAGGCCATCCTTATTTATTTCTACAATCTTGATAATTTCAGTAAATATTTTCCCAGCCATCATTACCAAGAGATCAAAATATTCTTGATTTAGTGCATGAATAAAGTAACTGATTATTTCAGCTTCTTCCTTAGGGGGATATACCCTGGTCACTTCTTCTCTCCAGTGTATGGCATATGCCCAAAAATTTTCATTTTATTTCTTTCTTAGCAATGTGATAGAGATTCTGTTAGGAATAATATCGACATGAACCTTCTAGTGATCCACAAAAACATTCGCCAGGTCATCCTGAGTGCGCCATTTAGTCACATCTTGCTTAGCATACCATTCTATAGCCTTTTCACTCAAGCTTTAACTGAATAGCTTAACTCGTATTACTTCATTTTTTCCCACGCTAATCAACTTTTTGCAATAAGTTTTCAAATGAAATAAGGGATTCCCGTACCCATCAAACTTTTCAAATTTTGAAATCTTCTAACCAGGTGGCAATTGTTCATACTTCACACTTTGGTTATTCCCAAGCCCTCGAAGGCTTCTTATTGCATCTTCCAAGACCTTGAGCTTTTTGTTCACCATCTCATTAGTATACATAGTTGGCTTATTCTCTGTTTCAATATAATGATTAGCATCTAAGTGGTATAACCTTTGAGTTTGTGTCACTAGGGGCGGTAGAATAGGTATACACTGGTATGTTTGAAACCTTTGGATGAGCAAATGTGTACATAAAAGGAGCATTCTGAGAGGCATGAATATTTTAAGAAGCCATAAAGTGACTATCCTAATCAACTCCTTTCGATGTCGAAAAAATGGGACCTTTTGTCGATTATTAGGTGACAGAGTTACGTTTAGAGAAGTTTGATAAGGTGTTCTACTCTGCATCAACATAATCCTTAGTTTGGCAGTTTGTTGTTCCAAACAAGCAACGACCTCTAGGGTTATTTCTCTTCCAATTGAGGGACTAGGGTTCATTGCCACAGACAAGGTGGGAACTGACTCAGATGAAGTATTGGTGTTGATCAAATTAGGATACATAGTTGAATGAGTCATTCTATTAGTCCAATTAAGAACTGATGAGTCTCTAGTTACATTCCTGACTTTAGACCCGATGAAATGTTGATGTTCTGCCAGCGATTACTTTTTGTCTTTGTAAAGTTGGCAAGTTTGACTACTAACACAAATCAGCCCCTCTAAAAATCACTCGAAATGGTAAAATGTTAGTTCATGAATCGTAATAATTAACCAAAGTAATATATAAAACAAATGACATCTATTTAATTCGAAATAGACTAAGTCTAGAATTTGAAGGATAGGACACTTGAGAAAGTGACCGAATGATCAAAACTTTGATAATTTGATGGATCCTGATTTTGATAGAAAAATAGAACTTTGAATAAGATGAAATAAGTGATTTGAATAAATTGGATATTAATGGATAAACATCCAAAAAGGCTTATTTGAAAAGCCTTGAAGACAACAGTCTTTTCGTTAATAGAATGTCTAGATAGCTTTAACTATAATCAAATGCGGGAAAAAATAAATTGTGAGGGTAACGTGATCAATGTGAATTGTATAATAACCTAATGAAATTTTAAACAAATTTGGGTAAATTGGAAGGAATTTTATCAACGGACTTCTAAGGGTATTTTGGAAGGGTTCAAATTTTGACTTTTGTATGCCTATTAATGCTCTAAGATTTCAAAATAGAATAATGGACTATTCTTTTTAAGGCCAAAGATATGCTATTTAAATACACAGATCAAGCAAATATAGATAAAGTAAAATAATTAAACACTTTAGAACATAAACAATTATTACACGACCTATCATACATGGAACCTTTCAAGCCAAATATAAGCCTAACATTTGAAGGATATACATGCCATTTATAAGACATTCCATTGATCCTAAATATATCCCATGGGACAATGGTCCTTACAATCCGGCATTACATCCTTCAATTAAAACACATAAAGAATGATCATCTGTTAAATTCTTTGGTTACGAAGGATTAGAGGAATGCTCTTACCGAATCCTCAATTTTTCCCCAAATAATCTTTCTTCTTTTTCTCTACATATGTGGGTATTTATAAAAGATTTGAGACTGATTTTTTGGGGGAAACGGTGGGGTAAAAATGAGTTGAGATTTAAATTTTAAAATTAAGATAAGGTTTGACCTGGAATTGCATGAAATTCGGATATTATTGTTGAGTTATTGTTGCAGCTGTTGTTTGTCGATTTTTGCTACTATTTTTACGTTGTTTTGACTATTGGGTTTTGCCGTTGAAATCAGGTTGGGTCGTCAGGTTGGACCTAACTGTTGGAATGGGTATTATCGTTGTTGATTGGAGGTTTGATTGAAATTGTTGTTGAAAGCTGGATTCAAGTCATTGGTGGTCTACTGTTATTTGTTAAAGGGTAGGGGATTAAGAAAATTGGGCCAGGTATGGGTCTACTGAGGGGGGCTAGATCGATGTTGGAATGGGCTCGTCTGTTTGGTCCTGGCCCAAAAAAAGAGAAAGGGGCTGGGTATATTATGTTTAGGGTATGTATTATTAAATAACCTATTTGTTAGAGTTTTTATCAATTGTGTTTAAATCTTAACCTAATTAAAAATTAATTGATCAATTGCATTGCAATAGTAGCCAAATTAATTTTAATTAAGGTCAAATTTAATAAATCAACTAAATTTAATCAAAATTGAAACAAATTAACAACTAGTTTAATCTCAAGCTTCTTGGACTAATAAAATCAAACAAATATTTTTTCAAATAAATTATCCTTAAGAACAAATTTATATTTGAATCGAAATTTTGTACATTTAACTTAATTTTTGAAATGTCCCTTGATTAACATCTCATTTTTAGTAAAATAGCTATTTAAGTAACAAAATTATATGTTCTTGTATATGTGAATACAAAATACATAATTCGTTACTTAATGACAAATTTTAACCAAATGAATATTTTAGAAAGAATTTATCTGATCCAATAAATATTTTAATTATATTTAAAATCGAAGAAACTCAGAATTAAACTTAGTCGTGGTGGGTAATAATTAGGTGTCAACAATTGCCTCCTCCTTTTGGGTAGGTGGATGTAAGTAACCCAGTGCAAAGAGAGTTTAGCATTCCTAGTTTTTGTCCGACCACCAATTCGTTTCTCAAAAGAGGTTAGTTTCCACATGAGTTTTTTAGGGAGTTATGGCCGGACTCCGAGATTGGGTTTCTTACATATCTCCAGCTGCATGAGAAATTCAGACCATTTGTAGTTTATAAAGCTTGATTTTAAAGCATGATTTTTAAAGAATTCACAAGCTATTACGAGTTTTGAATTTTGGTAAAATCGAAAAGCAGTAGAATAAGAGGATTGGGGGGAGGTTGGAATGCAGCCAAGTTTTCAACATAGAGCTCAACCTACAAATCCCCGAGACTCAGGTAATCAGACTGCATGTAGTTTGACTTGATCGGTTGAAAATATAGTCTCTTATTTTAGATAACTTTTGGTTTGGAATGAGTGGAAAATGCATTAAACTAAAGAAAGGATGTTTGTCGCCTGATTTTTAAAGAAGAGAAAGACTACTTCCGGTGTGAGTTTAGAAATGCCCCAGAGGTAAAACTGAAACTAGAATATCCCAAAATACCCCATATTCCTTCTAAAAGGGGTGTGGTTTGATGGTGGTAGAAGTCGTCATTCAGCTTACGTCCAAAGGGTTCGATATTTCTCTTCAGACTATGTCCCAGTTCATTGCTAAGAAAAAATTCCACGTTGTGCTGTGTCCTTTTTAGAGTCATCCACACCTATGATTTTGATTTGAGAATTTTATCCTTTTGGATGATCTCGAGAACAACTCAAAAAAATGATTAATTTTAAGTGTAGCATTACACAAATGTAAATTGGCGAAAACCTGTTTGAACATGCTATGCTGGTATAGTTGAACCAATTTACACTACCACTTTGAACGGAGTGGCGGTCTAACATATATAATTGAAAGGAGAACAACCTATTTTGAATCTAATATGCCACTTTGAATGGAGTTACGGTCTAACGTATCTTATTGAAAGGTGAATGACCTATCTTAAATGTAACATGTCACTTTGAACGAGGTAACGGTCTAACGTGTCTAATTGAAAATGTAATATGCCACTTGAACGATGGTGCCGACCCAATGTGTCTCATTTAAAGAAGGACGACTAATATTGAATATAACATATCACTTTGAATGGGGTAACGACCCAATGAGTCCATTGAAAGGTGGGCGACTTATCTTGAATATAACATGTCACTTTGATCGGGCTGATGGGTCAATGGGTATCATTGAAAGGCGGATGACCTATCTTGAATGTAACGTACCACTTGAATGGGGATGATGATCCAATGCGCCTCCTTGAAAGGCGGATGACCAATATTGAATATAACATGTCTCTTTGAATGGAGTGATGACCCAACATGTCCCGTTGAAAAATGGATGACCTATCTTGAATATAACATGTCACTTTGATCGGGGTGACAGCCCAATGTGTCTCATTGAAAGGTGTATGACCTATCTTGAATGTAATATGCCACTTTGATCGAGGTGATGGACCAAATATAATAAAATATATCCTTTTGAAAGGGTGGTTAAACTAAATAAGATGTGTCCTTTTGAAAGGGTGGACGACCCAAAGATAATGAACTTCGTCCTTTGAATTAGGAGTCCTCCAAAGGACTTGTTCATATCCTGAAATTCTGGATTAGATCTTCAAACTTTGAGAAGATGATTTTGTATTATTTTTTAGAGGCGATCTTTCATAACATCACCCGTGATGACTTAGAGATGGTAGTATAGATAATATCTCCACATCTTCATCATTATGCCCGATCATTTCCCATAGTGGATCTGATTATGCCCTTTTTCATGCTTATCATTGTCAACTTTGTGACTTCTCTGTTCCTGTATCCAAATAAAAATTCTTTATTTTGAGAGACTGACTGTGTTGGTATTATCTTACTCTCCTGATACATCTTATTGATCATTGATTTAAAAACTTTTCTGAACTTGAAATATGACTTTCATGGAATTTTTAAGGATCTTCCTTAAAGATTCTGCCCCGGTCTATAACATACCTCCCAAACTTTCTGATAACTTGTGACATTTATGAGTATGGAATTTTTGAGATTTTCTCAATTATTCCACCCCAGTCTAAAGTGCAAAGTACTTGAGTCATTTCTGAAGTGGAGTAGAACTTCATATATTATGCTCCAATTTTAGCTTCAGCAACTTCCGATTTTCAATTTTGTAGAAGATGTCAAGTTTTGTGAAATTTGTGAGACCTTTTCAAAAATTTCAGCCCTAGTTACATGCTTCAATGTCATCTTCATTTAACTAAGGAAACGATCCTTTGATGAATTTTTGAGATCTTCTAAAAAATTTTGCCATAGTTTCTATTAAAATGTTACAGGAAATATGATCGAGATAGTGTGATACCTATGCACCCCATTGAGGTAGGAATGGTAATTCCAACATAAAATGGAAAGATAAATCTTCTAAGGGGTTGAATGAAGCCAACATAGGCCGCCTACGTATCGCATTCTTGGGAATTCAGGTCAAACGTAGTTCATAGTAAAAAGATAAAAAAAATTTAAGGGGTTGACCGAAACCGACATAGGCCGCCTACGTATCCTATTCTTGAAAATTTAGGTCAAACATAGGTCATACATACAAAAAGGATGTTTGAAATTTTTGATAATGTGACCGAAGCTAATACAGGCTGCCTACATATTCCATGAGGAAAATCAGGTCTAACGTTGTTCATTACAACTAAAATGGTGCAAGTACAAGGAAATCAAACCATAAAGTGCAATTACAAAGAAATAACAAAACATAATGCAATTATGAGGAAATTAAATGAGAAAGTATGACTACAAGAAAAGAAAACAATGAATTCCAAATGCAGGATAGAAGGATGCCAAAGAACACGGTTTGAGGAAAATTCATGCTTTTTCTGATTGATAGTGCCAATGACTACTTCTTGTGATAGGGCAATGGACTGTTGTTAACATTAGCTGGAGCTTCTTCAGGCATTATCACCTTGCTATCAATAAGATCCTGAATTTTGTACTTGAGAGTGATACAGTTTTCTATATCATGTCCAACAACTCCAGAGTGATAAACACACTGCTTGTTTGGATCATCCCAATTAGAAAAAGTGTTCACGAGCTTTGATTCCACCGGATAAAGTAGTTTTTCTTCTTTCAACCTTTCAAAAAGCTGGGTAAGAATTCTGCCAGTGGCATGAAAATGCTGAGAGGCTTCCTTTCATGATTGGTACGAGGAGCATTATTTTGATAGTTTTACGGTGGAGGTTGAGCATGATATGTCACATATAGATTAAAGACTGGATAATGATCATATCGAGTATTGGGTTGATATTGAGGAGATTTCTTGTAGTTGAATGAATTTTCTTGAGTTATCGCTCCGATTACTTCCTTCTCTTTTTTCTTCCCATTTCTGAAAGAGCCAGTCTGGAAGCTCTAATGAGTGAATTGCAGTTCTGTCAAATTTGTTATCTTTCCTGTCTTGAGGCCATCCTCATTTATTTCTACAGTCTTGATAATTTCAGTAAATATTTTCCCATCCATCATTACCATGCGATCAAAATATTCTGGATTTACTGCATGGATGAAGTAACTGATCATTTCATCTTTTTCCATAGAGGGATGTACCCTGGTTGCTTCTTTTCTCTAGCATATGGCGTATTCACAAAAATTCTCATTTTATTTCTGTCTTAGCTGAGTGATAGATATTCTGTTAGGAATAATATCGACATGAAACTTCTAGTGATCCACAAAAGCATTCGTCAGATCATCCTAAGTATGCCATTTAGTCACATCTTGCTTAGCATACCATTCTAAAGCCTTTTCACTCAAGCTTTAACTAAATATCTTAACCCGTATTCCTTCATTTTTTCCCATGCCAATAAAATTTTAAAAATAAGTTTTCAAATAAAATTAGTGATTCCCGGACCTATCAAACTTTTCAAATTTTGGAATCTTGTAACCAGGTGGCAACTCGATCTTGGAAAATGCACATAATTCTTCATACTTCACACTTTTATTATTCCCAAGCTCCCAAAGGCTTCTCATTTCATCTTGCAAGACCTTGAGCCTTGTGTTCATCATCTCATCAGTGTATATTCTCAGCACATTCTCTGTTTTAACATTATGATTAGCATCTAAGTGGTATAACCCTTGAGTTTGTGTATTTGGCGGGGCGGTAGAATAGATGTACAGTGGCGGAGCTTGGTGTAACAATGATACATTCTGAACCTTTGGATGTGCAAATGTGTACACAAAAGGAGCATTCTGAGAGGCATGAACATTTTAAGAAGTGATAAAATGACTATCCTGATCAACTCCTTCCGATGTCGAAAACACAAGATCCTTTTATCGATCATCAGGGGACAGAGTTCCGTTTAGAGGAGTCTGATAAAGTGTTCTACTCTACATCATTATAAGACTTATTTTGGAAATTTGTTGTTCCAAACAAGCAACGACCTCTAGGGTTATTTCTCTTCCAATTGAGGGACAAGGGTTCATTTCCACAAACAAGGTGGGAACTGACTCAGATGAAGTGTTTGTGTCGATCAAATTTGGAACCATAGTTGAATGAGTCTGTATGTTAGTCCAATTAAGAATTGATGAGTCTCTACTTACTTTCCTGACCTTAGACCGTGTGAAATACTAATGTTCTGCCAGCGATTACGTTTTGTCTTTGTGAAGCGGGCAAGTTTGACTACCAACACAAATCAGCCTCTCTAAAAGAAAAGAAAAGAAAAGAAAAGAACTCAAAAAGGTAAAATGTTAATTCATGAATCGTATATTTAACCAAAGTAATATACGAAACAAATGACATATATTTGATTTGAAACAGACTAAATCCAGAAGTTGAAGGGTAGGACACTTGAGAAAGTGGCCGACTGATCAGAACTTTGGTCATTTGATGGATCTTGAATTTGATGGAAAAAATAGAACTTTGAACAAGATAAACTAAGTGATTTAAAGAAATCAAATATTAACGGATAAACATCCTAAAAAGGCTTATTTGAAAAACTTTAAAGACAACATAGTTTTTTCGTTAATAAAATATCTGGGTAGCTCTAGCTATAATCAAATGCAGGAAAAAATAAATTTTGAGGGCAACGTGATCTATGTGAATTGGATAATAACCTAATGAAATTTTGAACAAATTTGGGTAAATTGGATGGAATTTTATCAGCGGACTTCTAAGGGTAGTTTGGAATTTTTCAAATTTGAGTCTTTTATGCCTACTAACAGTCTAAGATTTTAAAATAGAATAATGGACTAGTTTGTTTAAAGCCAAAGATAAGCTATTTAAATACACAAATCAAGCAAATACAGACAAAGCAAAATAATGAAACACTTTAGAACATAAACTATTATTACGTGTCCTATCATACATGGAACCTTTCAAGCCAAAGGTAAGCCAAACGTTTGAAGGATATACGTGCCGTTTGTAAGACGTTTCATTGATCCCAAATATATACCAAGGGACAATGGTCCATACAATCCAACATTACATCAGTAAATTAAAATACATAAAGGATGATCATTTGTTATTGACTCGTCGTCAATAGACGTAAGGTGGGTTTTTCTAATGGGCCCAATACCCCCTCAGGTATTGGGTCGTCCTAGGCTCATACCTAAAAAAGGTTTTGGTTTCGCTCTATCCTAGGTATCTAGAGTGAGCTTTGACCAGGTTCCCAAGTGGACAACTTGGGTTGAAAATACGAACAACCATCGGATACCTAACATACCAATAAATTATCGTATTTCCAACACTTCATTTGGAATTGATAAACAGGGGTCGGGAAATCCGCAAAACCCCAAAACAGTTTATTTATTCAAATGTGGAAGTATGCCATGAAATGCAAGAGTTTAAATTTTACGAAAATTTAAACACATAAGTAGACAAATAGTTCAAGTATTAAAAACCCAAATAATTAGTCAAAGAAGTTAGTTCAAATATTTGATTAGAACCTAGTTAATTCCCCAGCAGAGTCGCCATTTTTTATCCCTTTCGGATTTTATTAGGAGAAAATAATTTTTACCTTCATTAAAACTATTTCAAAAGATTCAATAAATTTTTGAAATAATTTTGAGAAACTCACAGAGTCGCCACTTGATTTTTATTGAAAAAATCAAGAAAAATTTAAAAGGGTGACACGAACCGACCTCGGGCCTTTTCGTAATAGGCATCCCAAGTCTAACCAGGACCGGAGACCGCCCTCTATTAACCAACCCAACCACCTATATCCAGCCTTAGATGGGATGAATTTCGAATATATAACAAGATAGCATTATTGTTCTCATTAAGACTCTGGGATAGGGTCACAACCGTGATCGACCCAACCGAGTCCAACTGTACCGTACCAACCGATCAACAGTACCAAACCAAGCCATAGACCATAAACCAAAGGGATACCAAAACATAATATGAGAATCAATCCCAAAATGTAATAAGATGGAACAATCAACAATATTGTCCGATAATGTCGGCCCACCGGCTTATTCCAATGCCATAGCCAACAACAATACTGATCCCACCCATACCAACCCCCAGAAGTACCATAAAGCCTTTATCCAAAATAATAAAAAAAATCTGGTTGAAACATTCCCCCAATCATGGCCAAAACCAATATCCAAAGTAAAAGAAAAGTGTCTAAAGAAATCCATAACATGAAATGATGCCTTTCAAAAGGATGAAATCTCACTATTCAGTCCAAATGCTGATACCAAATCCGCGTGCAAAACAGGAGGAGTATAATAGCCGATTCCTGCGTAGCATAGGTATGCAGCCGCCAGTAAATGGGGTTAGCGAATGACCGCTAGGATGAAACTCAGGGTAAGGATAAAATAATGCCAGTTATAAAACCAAGTAAAACCATCCATAATGCATACAACCATACATATATAAATGCCAGGAAAGGGGATCGGGTTTAGCAAGCACTTAAAACCTTTACCTGGGTTGTGTAACTTGGCCGTCCTAACCACTCACGAGCGATATGTGTTCTGCTCCGCCTGCTAAAAGGGCCCAGTGCGTGTAGCTGTACGACCAGGGAATATCCCATAGGATGACTAGTACATCCCTCCAATATAAAATATGACACTCCTATGGGATGAATCGTACCTCAGCATACGACTCATACCCATGAGTCGTATTGGGTTTGGAGAATGGATTTCCAGAAAATTTTCTAAGGTTCCAAACCCAGGATGCTTCATTCTCCCCCACTAGGAACCTTCATCCCTGAATGATGGACAAGGTAGGGGTAACCACACACAGAGTCATTCGCATCATCAAATATCCCTTTAAAAAGTTTGAAAATAAAGAGGCAAAGATATTACTCTTTCCTTTAACAAACTCAGAAAATAAAGATGTGTTCAAGAACACATACCCTCCGCATGAATCCTAAGAGTAGAAAACAAATGCGGGTATTTGGACTTTATGTCTTCTTTCGCTTTCCATGTAACTTCTTCCACCTTATGGTTCTGCTATACAATCTTAACCGAAGCCACATCCCTGGTCCACAATCGACGAACTTGCCTATCTAATATCTCAACCGAGATCTTTTCATAAGACAGAGAATCTAAAATGTCCAATTTTCCAATGGGTTTACTGAAGAAGGATCACCAAGATACTTCCTCAACATAGAAATGTGAAAGATCAGATGAACCAAACTTAAGCTAGATGGCAACTCCAACTCATAAGCAATATTGAGAACTCTTCGCAAAATCACATAAGGATTAATGAACTGAGGACTGAGTTTCCCTTTTTTGCCAAATTGTGCTACTCCCTTCATGGAAGACACCTTGAGAAACACCTTATCACCGACTTCAAACTCCATGCCTCTACGCCTAACATTCGTTTAAGACTTTTGACAACTTTGCGCAGTTTTAAACCTATCCTGAATCACCTTCACCTTCTTCGTAGCTTGATAGAACAAATTAGGACCAAACATGTCCGCTTAGCTCAAACCACCCAATAGGAGATCTACACCCTCTGCCATACAATCCTCAAAAGGAGCCATACCAATACTCGAATAATAGTTATTGTTGTAAGAAAACTCCACCAAAGGTAGATGCTTAACCTAATTACCACTATAGTAAATCACACAGGCTCAAAGTATATATTCCAATGTCTGAATAGTTCTCTCCACTTGCCCATCCGACTGTGGATGAAAAGTAGTACTTAGACTAACCTTAGTCCCTAACCCTATAAAAAATAATCAAAATAGGTACCCAATGTAGCCTCACGATCTCCTGAAGATACAACCGCGCATAATTCTCCACCAAAAAGGTAGTCCGCACTGGCAAAAAATGCGTAAACTTGGTCATCCTATCCGCGATGACCCAAATCGAATCATACTAATTTTGAGATTGAGGTAGACCGATAACGAAGTCCATTTTGATCACTTCCCACTTTTATTCGGGAAAATCAATTTCTTGATACAACCCTTCTGGCCTCATGTGCTTAACCTTAACCTATTGACATACTATGCACTTGCCCACGAAATTAGCCACATACCTCTTTATGCCATTACACCAATAGATCTTCTTCAGATCATGATGCATCTTAGTCGAGCCAAAATAAACAATATAGCGTGACTCATGTGCCTCAACAAAAACCCTTTGTCGTAACCCATCGACATCAGGAACACACAACCTCCCTTGGTACCGTAAAGTACCATCACCACTGATCTCAAATACCACTACCTTTTGCCCACCAACGTCACCCTTAATTTTCGTCAAGATAGGGTATAACACTTACTTCTCTATAATCTCTAAACCAAGAGACGATCAAACCCTTCCTTGTACCATCACACCACCATCCTTAGAGTCTAAGAGACGATCTATAAGATTAGCCAAATGGTGAATATCCTTTACCAATTCCCACTCGGCTTACTCCACGTAAGCTAAACTACCCAAGGATAACCTACTAAGAGCATCAACAACCACATTAGCCTTACCTGAGTGGTAGTGAAGACTCATAGTATAATCTGTAAGAAGTTTAAGCCACCTCCTCTGCCTGAGATTAAGCTCTTCTAAGTGAACACGTACTGAATAATCTTGTGCTCAGAAAAGATATCCACGTGAACACCATACAAATAATGCAGCCATATTTTCAAAGCAAACACAACCACCAATAACTCTAAATCATGTGCAGGATAATTCCTCTTATGTGCCTTCAACTGCCTGGAAGCATAGACAATCACCTTCCCTTGTTGCATCAATATACAACCAAGACCCACCCGGGATGAATCACAATAAACCACAAACCCATCATTGCCTTCTGGCAAGGTCAGGATTGGAGTCAAAGTCAACGTATCCTTCAACTTCTCAAAACTCCCTTCACAAGCATCCAACCAAGAAAACTTAACCATCTTCTAAGTCAACTTAGTCAAAGGAGAAACTATTTAAGAAAAGCTTTCCAGTAATTGCCTATAATACTCGACCAAACCCAAGAAGCTCCTGATATTGGATAGAGTCGCCTAGGTTACCTTTTCTCCACAACAACCTTCTGTGGATCCACCATGATCCCTTCACTAGAGATAACATGACCAAAATAAGTCACACAGTATTCAACCAGAACTCATACTTAGAGAACTTGGCATACAACTGTTGTTCCTTTAGGGTCTGTAACACCATACGAAGGTGATTAGCGTGATCCACCTCACTCTTTGAATTAGTTAGAATGTCATCAATAAACACAATTATAAAGAGATCCAAATACTGCCTGAACACCTTGTTCATCAAGTTCTTAAATGTTGTTGGAGCATTAGTCAACCCAAACGACATCACCAAGAACTCAAAATACCTATACTAAGTACAAAAAGTCATCTTAGGGATATCCACCTCCCTAATATTAAGTTGATTATACCCAGACCGAAGATCTATCTTAGAAAAGAACTTGGCACCCTGTAACTGGTCAAACACGTCATCTATCCTTTGAAGAGGATACTTGTTCTTGACCATTACCTTGTTCAACTGCTTGTAGTCAATGCACATCCGAAGAGAACCATCTTTCTTCTGCACGAACAACACAGGTGCACCCAACGGAGAAACACTAGGACAAATAAACCCCTTATCCAGAAGATCCTTAAGTTGCTCCTTGAGTTCCCTTAACTCAGTCGGAGCCATTCTATACGAAGGAATAGAAATTGGATGATTGTCCGGAAGCAAATCAATACCAAACTCTATTTCTCTATATGGAGAAACACCAGGAAGATCATCTAGAAAGACCTCAGGAAACTCATTAACACAAGGAACGAAGACAAAGAAAGATATTCCCAGTTTGAATCTTTAACCAAGACCAAGTGATAAAGAAATCCCTTAGAGATTAACCTCCAATCTCTAAGATAAAAAAATAAACCCCCCCAGGATCTAAGAAACTACCTTCCCATTCTATAACTGATTCACCGGGGAACTTAAAGATAACCCTATAGGTCTGACAATCCACAGACGCATAAAAAAATATTACCAATCCATACCTAAGATTATATCAAAAGCTACCATATCCAACTCAAACAGATCTTCTAAGGTCTGTTTGCTACCAACAGATACCACACACTCTCTATAGACTCTCTTAGTAATAACTGAGTCAACTATCGAGGTAGAAATAAAAAAAGAATTTGAGATAACTTTTATATTAAAAGTAAAAGACACAACCACATATGGAGTCATATAAGAAAGAGTGGATCCCATATCAAGTAAACAATATACATCACAAGAGAAAAGTTATAATGTACTAGTAACGACATCAGGCGATGCCTCAAATTCCTATTGAGATGCCAAAGCGTACAACCTATTCTGACCAATATTAGAACCAGGAGTAGTAACAGCAGTAGATACAACACCACCAGGTGCAGGAGCAGAAGATAAAGTCATAGGAATCTTATTTGCCCCCATAGAAACCATATTAATTGAATAATCCCTGAGCTGATGGCCTACTTGACTATACACTTGAAGCACTTATCCCTTCCTTACTCGTAATAACCCTGGTGAGGACGACCACAGAACTGGCAAAGAGGACACAAAGAAACTAACTAGCCTTCACTTACTTGAGATTGGGAAACTTGTGCCCGATAATTATCAACACCTTAATGACGCCTGTCTCCCGACTATTAAGAAGCACTAGCAGAAAAGAATCCCAAACTCCCCCACTTTTTTTTGCCACTTGCCACCATCTCTACCTCCCTGAGACTGCGAACCTCCATGATCAGAAAACTTCTTCCACTTTCCCTGCCTATCCCCAAACTCCACCTGCTTTCTCTTCTCATTCTCAACCTATTGCATATGAATAGTCAACCTAAAAATATCCATATCTTTAATTATCAAGGCAGTGTTGCTCTCCAGAATCAAATGCATATTCAGCTAGAAGAAAACTTCTTTATTCTTGACCTCATATTAGCCAACAAATTAGGAGCATACCTTAATAACTGGTGGAACTTTAAGGCATATTTCTTTACAGATATCCTCCACTACCTGAGGTTCACAAAATCCTTCATCTTTGTTTCCCTTAACTCTTGAGGAAAGAAACAATCCATGAAGGTATTTGAAAAAGCCTCCCACCCTTCCTCTTACATATCACCTTTATCCCTATACCACTCTTTATACCACTGATAAGAAATATCTTTGAGCTAATAAGATGTAAGGTTAACCCCCTCTACATTAGTAGCCTATATCACCTGAAAGATCTTTCTATCTCATTTAAGAATCTTTGTGGATCCTCCTCCACCTTCACTCTAGTAAAATTTGAAGGACCCATCTTCATAAATTGACCAACCCTTGTGGCCTCAACAAATAAAGCACCAGTCGCACCCCACTCAACCTGAGCAGCAACCAATTGGGCAATTATTTGAATAGACTAACAAAATTCTGCGTTCATTAAATTGCCCTGAGGGACTTGAGGAGAACTAGTCAGAATAGGAGAAACTCTAGCACCATTAAGAATAGGACCATCAGATCAAAGATGTCCTCTAAACGTAGGACGTAACCCTTTAGCATTATCCCCAGATGGGACCAAAAATTTCCTTATGTTCCAGATCTAGAAGGAATAATCTGAAAGACGAACAAACAAGGATTAGAAAAGATTCCATGATTTAGAACTCAAGCTTGAAAATAGAATACCAATAAAGTGAAACATTCATAAGTGTATTACAACCTCTCTCTTTTAAGTGTGGCACGCATCATATCCCTAAAAGGGACTCTACTCGACACGGCTTTGTAGACTTCCTAGTTAACCATGAACCTAGAGCTCTGCTACTAACTTAACACGACCCAATCTCGGGCCTTGTCGTAATAGGCATCCTAAGTCCAACCAGGATCGGGGACCACCCCCTGTTACCCAACCCAAACATGTATATCCAGTCTTAGATTGGCTGAATTTCAAATATAAACAAGATAGCATTATTATTCTCATTAAGACTCTAGGATAGGGTCATAACCGTGATCAACCCAACAGAGTCCAACCGTACCATACCAATCAATCAACCATATCAAACCAAACCATAGACCATAAACCAAAAGGAATACCAAAACATAATATGAGAATCAATCCTAAAATATAATAGGACGGAACAACCAACAATATCGTCCGATGGTGTTAGCCCACCGACTTTTTCCAATGCCAAGGCTGACACCAATATCGATCCTGCTCATACCAACCCCTAGAAGTACCACAAAGCCTCTATCTAAAATAATAAAAAAATCTGGTTGAAACATTCCCTCAAAGCTTGGTTAAAACCCCTGGAAGTACCACAAAGGCTCTATCCAAAAGAGTAAACAAATCCAGTTGGGACATACCTCCAACCATGGCCAAAACCAATATCCAAAGTAATAGAAAAGTGTTTAAAGAAATCCATAACATAAAATGATGCATTTTGAAAGGATGAAAGCTCACCACTTCAGTTCAAATACTGATATCGAATTCGCGTGCTAAAATAAAGGATTTGAATAGCCGGTTCCTACGTAGTGTGGGTATACAACAGATAGTAGATGGGATTAGCGAATGACAGCTAGTATAAAACTCAAGGTAAGGATAAAATAATGCCAGTTATAAAACCAAGTAAAATCATCCATAATGCATACAACCATACATATATAAGTGCCGAGAAAAGGGATTGGATTTAGCATGCACTTAAAACCTTTACTTGGGCTGTGTATCTTGGCCATCCTAACCACCCACGAGCGATATGGTTTCAGCTCCTCCTACTGAAAGGGCCCAGTGCGTGTAGCCGCACGACCAGGGAATATCCTATGGGATGAGTAGTACATCCCTCTAATATAAAATGTGACACTCCCACATGTTCATCAAGACCCCTTATATCGGTAAATATGAGTTTCCAATTTTGGTCCTCCTGGGACCGCCACCTTCCACGGCTTCACTATACACCCCACCATAAATACCCAGTTGAAACCATGCCCAAACAATCTATTTACCATTTATTAACCAAGGCCAATAGTATTGGTATCGTTATACCACCCCTTACTTGTAAGGAATATCTATAGTTAAACTATTTAGTTTAAGAGGACCTTAGGTGCCCTTTCAATTACCATATTAAATCCACTTGGGAGACTTCCATGTTCTCCACAAGCATAAATATTTAGTCTTTAGCCTTTCCAAACTATTTAAACCATGCATAAATCTTTTATCCAATTTAAAACATGTAAAAGTTCCATTAAAAGAAGTCAATACAATGAACATATCTTTATAAGTATTTTATCAAACATCTTGGGGGCATAATATAACCAAAATTAATTCCAAAGACCATTAAACCATTACCATGCAATCCAATTGTCCAAAACGACCATTTAATGCATATAAAAGCATAATTAAAACCATAGGAAACTATAAACAAACATTCAATATCACAAACCCCAATAATAGTTGAAAACCATAATCATGAAATAGTAAAACCATAAAATCAATTATATAAACCATACCTTTAGTTGAAATTATAATGAGGGAAGAGAATCATGCCTTATACCAAAAAATGGATGAAAAAAAATCACCAAAGCAAGCCCCAAAGAAATCCCTTAGTTGAAACCCTAGTTTTCTTATCCCAAAAGCTCTTGAGAGAATTATTGAATGTTTTGGAATAGTTTCTATGTGTTAATGATTAGAATAATAGGGTAAATAACCTTCTAAGTGTATTAGAAGTCGTGGGTCCTAATAAGGGTAAGTAGGAAATATCCAAAATACCCTTACTTAAATTCCTTAAAAACTCATCATAGGGATACAACTAACCCATACAAGTCATACCCTCCTATACGATCGATATCTACCACTCGTAGTCAAAACTCAACTCTTGGATCAAACACTATTCAGTATACAACTCATCCAACCAAGTCATAACCATAGTATACGATCCATACCCATTACCCGTATCCTTGGCAAAATGAAATACCCAGAGGATCAAACATTGCCCACCATATGACTCTTTGATACGACTCATACTAATCTCTTACAACTCATACCTCTAAGTCGTATGACCAATCCCTTTCTAAGGGTCAAAACCCAGGATGTTTCAAAAGGGTCTCAAAGGTTCAATAACAGCAATAAACCTTTAAAACTAGAGAAATTAAGTAAGGGTTCAATTAACGCCCTAAGAAGGTTTTTAAGGCACTTAGGAGCGTCCGTTTAAAATGATTTACCAAAAAGAAACTAACTTGACTAACTAAAAGTGGTTAATTTTTACAAAGACTTGATTTTATAGATTAAAATTATTTATTTAAAAATTTAGAATGACATTTATTTATTTAAAAGAGAAACATTCTATTTGAATTAAACTAAGTTGCAATTTTTCAGACTTAAGAGAAAGATGAATTTTGTTTTTGTAAAAACGAAGAATATGAAATTATTTTCTTATTATTAATTATTATAGAAAAGTCAATTATGTTATAAATAATACCGTTAAAAAAAGAATGTTGAGGGTATTAAATTAAAAGTATGTTATTAATTATGAAAAGTTAAAATTTACAAGAAAACATAGTTTCTTGAATTTGAGGAAAGTTGCTTTAATACAAATCGACTATTAGTTATATGAACATAATGAATGCCATTTTGGAATGAAATACTTAACTTTTAAAAGACTTATTTTAAGGAGAAAATCAAAGTAACCAATTTAATCCATTTTTGACAATATAAATTAGGTGAAAAAATCATGAATTAAGTAAAAGAAAACTAAGATAAAAAAATAAAATGACAACATCTTAGGAAATTTACCTAGATTAATTAATTTATAATGTTAGTTAGTACAAATAAACAAAGACAAATTATAAGTTACAAAAGATGAATACAAGAATTGAAGTTGGGCTCTTAATTGGCCCATTAATAAAGTTGCCCAGTTTTGGGCTTTGAATTATGGATTTGGGTCTTCTTTCTGCAGTGTATACTATGTGTATATCAGTCCATTTTTTTGTGTTTTTCTTTATATATACTATATATCAGTGTATAAAACCCTGTATGCTCGCTTTCAGCTTTACCATACATCATCTCTTGGCTTAGACCAACCACTTTTAACCTGTAAACCTCGTATATCATTTGTAGACCTCGTATAACAACAACTTTCTTAAAAAATAAAGACATTTGAGCTTGTAGATGATAAGGCCTCTTTGGCCTATTGAGAAATACAGGGAATGGAGTCGTTGGGACTCAAGTCAACGTCATATGCATAAAAAAAATATAAGAATTAGCGTGTATTCTAACAAGAATCTACCAATAGCAAAATCCACAACCATAAAAAAATGATAATTTAAATTTTATAAAGGTTTATTAAGTATCACTTTAGTAAGAATCAACACAATACAATATAGCCTATTCTTAAAGTGGCTTACCTAGGGTTAATATATAAGAAAAGTATGATCCAATCACATGACAATACACATGACTTAAACATGTAGTAATGAAGAAAGAAAGAGTACATATTCAACTTGATCATACCAAATATTCAACTTTCTAAAGAGGGCAACGTCTAATGCTCATTTCAAGTAAACATAGAGTAATTCTTTTTTTCGCCGCCTAGTGCTCATGTCGAGTAAACATACAGTTATTCTTTTATCCATTAGTGAATTTTATGATCAGAACATAACCTAATGATTAGAAAATACATTGTCTTCCCCTCCAATATAAACTAAGATAAAACAAAAATTGGAAAGACTACACTCACACATTGAAGAAATATTCCAGTGAATACAGAGAAGAGTAAACAACACATGCTTATAAGGATTCACCAGAAAATACACACTCACACACACATATAAATATGTTAAAGTTAAAAAATAAGTGCTAAAAATAATTATTCAGATCATCTTTGGTTATACATCATAGAGTAATAAAAAAATGGTATGCTTTAGGAAAATAACCGATCGATTTGGATCATCGACAACCAAATCAAAATATTTATGAATTATTTCAAATTGTGTATCCAATCAAATAAAGCCAAATAAAAATATACAAATAACGTAAACATTCAACTTAAATAAACCTATTCAGTGAATTAACTTTAGTGATGTATTTTTCTACTTTTATATAAAACAATATCAAACACACTCTATCACCAAATGAAAAAAAAACTAGTAGTCGCACCATCTTTTTTTCTATTATAAAATGTGTAAATTAAATGAATAACTTACACAAAGAGTATGACAACTAATTATGGCTTTTACATTAAACAAAATAAGGCCGAAATAGGGAGAATGTTAAGCGTTGGTCTTACAAAATCATAATTAACTACAAAACTATAAATAGGTTGATTTACTCGAAAGTCATTTTTCTACATTAATGAAGCTATCGTACATGCTATACCGCAAGAGACACAAAAGATATAAACACATTGTGTTAAGAAAGTAGAGCACTACTTTTGTGCGAAAATCCTATTTCAGTAAACTAAAAAGGGGCAAAGAAAGTGACAAAACCTAATTTTTGGAAAAAAAAAAAACAAAGGCCGACTCTTGTTTATCAAAACCCAACTTTATGTTTCGCGCAAAAAAACCTACAACCTTTAAGCCTCTGCATCTAACAGTCCCAACATCCATTACTATACTAACAAAAATTTATATGCTAATAAATAAAATTGGTATGACACAAGAAAACTAGATAAGGAGAGGTGTTTACCTTTCTCCGAGAAGCTAACCGGTACAAACGAGCTTAATTTGAAAGAATTTTACCACTGTGAGAACCCACTGGTAATTCACCAGAGTTTAAATAAATTCACCGAGATTAACTTTTTTTAGGATTGAATGTTCTAAAGAAATTTCTCCTTGAATTCTTTGGTTATATAGGAATAGGATTAGAGGAATGCTCCTCCCAAATCCTCAATTTTCCCCACTGGTAACTCAGAATTAAACTTTTTCATAGATGGTAAAAATTAGGCATCAATAGTACCTACTGTTAATAGGGTCGTATTGGGACTCGTACCCACTGACAACATAAAAGTCTAACAAATTTAAAGTCCTGGAATGGATAAGACATGCTTAAACGAGTCGTACCCAATCCATATAACTCGTACGCTTAAATCGTACTAACCTGGGAGGAATAATATTTTATAAAATATTTTTGATCTACTTACGTCTGTTGGTAACGAGTCATACCTTATCGGTACGACTGGTTAGGAGGAGTTGTAAGCAAACTAGTGAGCAATTGTTCATCTAATATGTACCATATGACTCGTTCATATGAGTCGTACCCAGTTAATATGACTTGTATCCCCCACTCATACGCTGAACAAAACATGCACACTGAACTTTAGCTTTTTGTTTTTGTTTTTTTCTTTATTTATTTACTAATAAATGTGCACTTGCAGGACCATGCCTCCTAAGAACACATCAGTTGCTAAGCAAGTGTCCAAAAAGGACAATAAGAAGGCATCAGATACTAGTTCGGAATCAACTAGTTCTGAGTTCTCTGTGTCATCCAACAATAGTGGTGACTTATACGAAGGCACAACAACGGGCAAGGCTGACCCAAAAGGGAAAAAGGCTGACAAGGGGAAGAAGGTTTCACCCTATAGGAAACACCTCTACGAGGTCCAAGGAGAAAGAATCCAACTATCTATCCTCCTTATACACCACCACCTTTTAATGTTTATGATGATACTGAATCAAGTTTGGAAGAATCTAGTTATGAAGATGTCCACCATATAAAAGAGGTTGATGCTAACCTGATAGATTGACAGAAGCCTCCACTTGTACTTACCAATACTTCAGTTTCCATCGTTGAATAATGGGGGTACCCTGGTATGCAGAAGACTTTTAACAATGGGTTAAGCAGACCTTGAGGTGGAAAGAACAAATGGGTATTGTATCTAGAGCAGAGGTTGATGACTACTGGGATGTCAGAGATAACCAAGTTTGAGGTGCGCTTTAGGCAGTATGGCTATGAATGGACAACGAGAGCACTCGATAAATACAATAAAGTATTGGAGCAAGAATTTTATGCTGCATATAAGGGCGAACTTCAAAGACAATATCCACAAGGTCAATTATGGAAAGGTGGTGAGCCTATTGCTTTACTCACTATTCAGGAAGTGTGGGTAGACATTTCACCATGTACTACTCGTCAAATCTTGTACGGACCAGAGTATCGGCCTTTGATAAACACTGAGAAGATAGACTATCAGATAGAGAAAATGAGGAAGATCACTCATAGAAGGTTAGGTTCAAAGAAAAATATTGAGTTATTTAAATAGATTGCAGAGCGAATAGCTTCAAACGAACAAAATATTGTGTAGGTATTAGGAGGCCCAAGGGTAGTCTCCCAGAAGATTGAGAAGAATACCCTCAACTTCGAGGGTAAGGTATGGTAGACATTGGCCAGACGAAGAATACCCTCAACTTTAAGGGTAAGGCATGGTAGACATTGGCCAGACACAGGGTTTGTCCCACCATGAGAGATAATGTTTTGAGCCCAGTCCGAGCAGCTATGATATCTAGGTTTATAGCTGATTACGAGTTTGATATTGGTGAACTCTTAGCTTGGGAGTTGAGAGACTGAGATGTAGGAGGTGAGAAGTCTCTATTGATGTATCCTTACATAATCACACAGATGTGCCTGACTGGGGGAGTATAAGAACTCTTAGGTATTGATGAGATATTAGAGGTCACAAACACCACTAACCTAGGCCTAATAATAGACGCAACCAACCCTTTAGCTTGGTAAGCAAGGCAAGCAATAGATTTTAGGGTTTATATGTTCCAACAGAGTGGTCAGGCTGAGACTGTTGAGGCAGCTGAGATAGGTGAGCAAACAGAGACTATGCAGACTGATGTAGTGGGTACTTGTAGCACTCCTCCTCTGATCCAGTCTGTGCCACCCAAGCCATGAGGTATACTTTCTGGACTCATTATGATTTTGTTGGCCATTTAGATCGAGCTTATCACCAGACTGGCCACACTATAGGCTAAGGTCAGTCACATAGAAGAGGGCATAAAGCCCTGACTTGACAACAGTTTGTGAGTCGGGATAGATGGGTCTAAGAGAGACTTGATGCATTTGATTCAAGGATCACTTAAAAGTTCAGTAGCGGGAAGACACCTGATATTACTGGGATCAAAGCTGAACTTGCTGAAATTAAGAGGATGGTCACAAAGTTATATGATAGACTAGTGATTTTAGAGCCCGTGATTGAGATAGTTGTACCTACAGTCCATGTTTTTAATATTTGGAAAATCCTAAATCCAGCAGAGGTATTAGTTAGGGAAACCTGAGGATAGAGAAGAGAGAAAAAGAAAAGAAGGCATGATGAAAAAAAAAGTTATGAAAAAGGCCAAGGCCGATAGTATACAAGATAAGTTGGACTATCAGACGTGGGTCCGTGAGATGGCTAATGGAGATGGTGGCTCGAGACCACCTGTTGATAATGCTGAGGGGGACGGTATTGTTCCCCTAACCATTGTTGCTGATTCAGTCCCAATTGATGGATGATGGTTGAGGAGAGTGGGACCCAGCCTACGAGCCCATGTACTGATATTGTTGATCCTGCACCCTATGCGCCCAGGCATGACCTTTTATCCTTAATTTACATATTTTTTAGCGCTGAGAACAGTTCACAAATTTTTAATTGGGGGTGGGGGTATACAGATTTTAAATTTATGGGAGTAGCTGAAAGTCTGATATGACTTACAGGTTTGGTGCTAACAGCTGAAATAGGGAGAAAATTAGCACTTATGGCAGAAGATTGTTTTTATTAATTTTTGAGAGATTTTGAAAATATTTGTAATGAACTGCAATTTTTGAACTGATTTAGAAATTTGGGAACATTTGTGGATTTGAATTGATTATGCTGAGTATTTATGTTTAATTAAATTGTGTTGAAAAGTTGATGCCCCTCCTAAATTTTTTATAACTGTGTCATATGTGTATGTGTGAGACTATTGTGACACCGATAATGACATTAGAATTAGGGATAGAACAATTAAGGTAAACAGTTGCATAACTGGATAAGTAGTACTTAGTAATGCAACCCTGTGTGAGTGTGTGTGAGGTATTATCGAATTCCCAGTGTAGAGAAATCTAGATCTTGCCTGATTGATTTTACTTATGTCTAAGATAGTCAAGTAGGAGATGATCATAGGCCCTTTTTATTGTAAGTCCACTTGAGCCTAAATGTCCAACCAAATAAGTATGACTCCTTTTGATCCGAATATTTGAGACTTAAGTGACCATTTTTTGTTTAATACACCGATTTCACCTTCTCGTTTCTACAATAAACTTGTTCTGGATCTGGTCCTCCTTGGACACTGTGCACCTCAACTAAGGCAAATTGCCTAAGTTAAGGGTGGCTATTATAGGGATGCGTAGGAAGAAGGAGAATAAAGAAAGAAGTCTAGAAAGAAAAATAACAGAGGACAGATGCAATAAGAAAATTGAAAACAAAAGAAAAGAGAAGAAAATTAAACAGAAAAAAGAAAGAAGAAAAATAAAGAGAGAAAACCGTTCCTGGCCTAAGTCAAAATGTGATTTGAAAGTAAAAAGGGAGAAATAAGGGCGAAAATAAAGTGAAAAATTAGGTAAGTGTGGACCCTAAAAGTAGCATATGTCAATGACCCGACCCGACCCCAGGCCTTGTCGTAATGGGTATCCCATGTCCAATGAGGACCAGGGATCGCCCTACATTACCCAATCCAACCACCTATCATGAGATAGCGTAAATGTTCTCATTAAGAATCTGGGATAAGGTCACAACCGTGACTGACCCAATAGAGTTCAACTATACCACACCAGCTACCCAACCACCAATCAAACCATAGGCCATAAACCAGGTCATAACTATAAGGAATACATAAACATAATATAATTAATCACAAAATATAATAGGATGGAACAACAAAAATATCATCCAAGGGTGTTAGCCCCAATACCAATACTGATGCCAAGGCAAACACCAATACCAATCCCGCCCATACTAACCCCCAGACGTACCACAAAGCCTTTATCCAAAAGACTATACAAATACGATTGGGATATGCCCCCAAACATGGACAAAACCAATATCCAAAATAAAAGAAAAAGTGTCTAAAGAAATCCATAACATGAAATAATGCTTTCCAAAATGATAGAAGCTCACCACTTTAGTCCAAATGCTGATACCAAATTTGCGTGCAAAATAAAAGGAGTAGAATAGTTGGTTCCTACATAGCGTGGGTATACAGCCGCCAGTAGACGGAGTTGGCGAGTGACCACTAGCATGAATCTTAGGATAAGGATAAAGTAATGCCAGTTATAAAACCAAGTAAAACCATCCATAATGCATACAACCATACATATATAAGTGCCGAGAAAGGGAATTTGGTTTAGCATGCATTGAAAACCTTAACCTAGGTTGTATAGCTTGGCTGTCTTAAACCACCCACAGGCAATATGGGTTCAGCTCTCCCTACTGAAAGGACACTAATACACGTAGCCGCATGATTAGGGAAGTATCCTATGCGATGAATAGTACATCCTCCAATAATGTGACATAATACACATGTTCCAGTAAGGCCAATCCTTATATAGGCAAAGATGAATTTCTTGTTTTGGTCCCCCCGGGAGCACCATCTTTCACGCCTTTACCACACACCCCGCCATCAATACCCAATTAAAACTATTTCCAAATAACCAACCAAATCCATTTACCATTTCATTAACCAAGGCCAATATTAGTGGTATCATCATACCACCTCTTACTTGTAAGTAATATTCATAGACAAACCATTTAGGTTAAGGGGATTTTCAAGTGCCCTTCTATATACCATATTAAACTACTTGGGAGACTTCCATGTTCTCCAAAAGCATAAACATTTAGCCTTTATCCTTTTCAAACTATTTAAACCATGTAAAGTTCTTTTACCAAGTCTAAAACATACAACAGTTCCACTGAAAGAAGTCAATGTAATAAACATATCTTTATAAGTATTTTATCACACACCTTGGGGGCATAATATAACCAAAACTAATTCCAAAGACTATTAAACCATTACCATGCAATCTAATTGTCTAAAACCAGTATTAATGCACATAAAAACATAATTAAAACTATAGGAAACCTTAACCAAGCATTTAGTATCAAAAACCCACAAATAATAGTTAAAAACCATAATCATGATATATTAAAACCATTAAATCAATTATATAAATCATGCCTTTCATTGAAATTACATTGAGGGAAGAGAATCATGCCTTATATCGAAAATTGATGAAAAGAAATTATAATACCTTGAAAATCCAAATAAATGTTAATGCCATGTTCCAAGCTCATGCATAGTACATTATAGCTCTTTGGTAGTTTTATGAGTGAATTTGAGGTATATTAAGGCCTCAAATAACTCCCAGCTATTAGACGAATCAAAATAGTCCTTACCAATTAAGTTTTCGAGAAGAATGTTGCTTTAGTCAACTTCAAACAAGCATATATTTTGCTATACTTAGAATTTTCCAGGTCAATACCCACCTTATGATAGGAAATTGAATTAGATTTCCAATGAAACTAATTTTTCCCAAATTCGATACTCGGGTGAGAAGTTATGGCACTTTTAGTGTAAAACTGTAGCCCAACATGATAAGGCCGCGTCGCGGTGATGGCCGAAATCACGTTCATCCTTTTCCAGTGTGTCACTGCTATTTCTACCACGTCATGCCAAGGGGCCATTTCACAATTTTTCTTTTCCAGTGGGGCACCACAATTAGAACCGCATCGCACCGTTAGGCAAAATGGGAATTGTCCTTTTTCCAGTGGCCCAACGCGATTGCACCGCCATACAAAATCGGGATTTCCAATTTTGTGATTTAAATTCTAGGGACCATTTGGTCTTTTCCCAAGGCCCTAAACTTATCCAAAAATAGGAAATTAAAACCCTAAAGAGGAATTATATGCCCCCATTACTCACAAATCCTCTTCAAGCAACTAATCTCTTTTCAAGAAAAAAAACCCCTAGCCTTCAAAGTTCAAGATCAAAACTCAAGAAGTTACCGTAAATTCTCACAAATTCATCATCCCAGATACGCTAAGTGTTCATCTACGGGTTACTTTCACCCATGAAGCCCAAGTATTCAATTTTAAATTCAAAATTGTGATCTTTACAAGTTATTATAATTTTAAATAGTAATTCGACCATGAACTCCCTTGAATTGTAATTCTATACCATGTTTACATGAAATTGTTGTTGTTTATCAAACCCCACATGATTTAATGTTGTTATTCACTAATTTAAATCATAATTATTGATGTTGATGTTGAAATCATGCTATTTCTACAAGCTTTAAACTATGTCCATGCTTAGCTTGCACTATGAACATTGAGTGTTTGATGAAATACCTACAAGAATGAATTTTGTATAATGCTTCCATATTATGTCCCCAAAGTTTTAGTACTATTTAGCTATTATTTCTCTCAAGTCCTGGGGGTTATGAATACCCGAAAACATACCTATTTACTTAGTCTCAGTATCTTTAGAATAGTTTCAAATAAATCATGAGTGCCATTAGTTCAGTCAGTTATCATAATCAATTAAACTTAGAATAGTTCAGTATTCTGAGTCAGTTCAGATGGGAGTAGGATTTAGCACTGAGCGAACCCAGTAATAAGGGCTCACCTGCTAATTCAGGGTGTGACCTTTAGTAGTAGTCCCCGCATTCCATAACTATGTAGCCAACGTAGGTTGAGATGTTAACCTGCCAATTGAGGGTTGATCTCATACGGGTACCTGCCAGTTGAGGGTAACCCTTAGCCCTTCAGGACAACACTTCAGTGGATCCACACAGCTAGTGTTATACCCGTGGCATGGTACTGACACCCTTCCAACTGGGGTCACAAGTTGGACCCCAAATTGCTCATTGGGGCATGTCGGTTAGATGATAGCTCCCACAGTCTTAGTCCAGTAATCAGCTCAATAATTTAGTTTTAATTGATTGACCATAGCATACAAATATAACTTATTAGTTATCAGATTTTAGCATTTCAATTTACAGATTATATTCAGAACATGATTTATGGTTGGTTACACATCCATCGATATATACAAATTTCATGCATTCTATTCAGTGCCTTATGTTATTCATTCAGTCAGTTATTACTTATTACATGAAACCATTCATATCAGCCTACCTTATTTAGCATACTAGTACATTCAAAGTACTGATCGCATACTCTTTTCTTGTGCTATGATATATCATATCATAGGTTCAGATGCTTAGTTCTTAAATCATGCATAAACATTCCAGATTATCAGTCGTAGCAGTGGTGAGTCATCATATTTTGAGGATAGGCTATATTTATTTTCATAATTTTAATTCAGTAGTTAGATGGAGTTAGTTGGGGCCTATTCCATCAACTATTTTTCAGTCAGTAGAGGCTTTTCAGACTAGTACAGATAATTAGTTAGTTTTTTTATTATTTTATTAGTTTTAGACAGTTGTTTCTAGATTCATAAACCAATATTGTTTTTGGTTATTTAAAATCTTATGGCTTATTAGTTGTTCTTCTGCATATGTTATTATATTAGTTAGTGCTCACAGTAGGTACCAGCTCATGGGTTAACTTGTGGTCACTCAGGACCGTAAGCACCGTGTGGCGCCCAGGGTGTACTGTCGAGGTATTACAAACTTGGTATAAGAGCTTAAGGTTTTAAAGTATCCTAGGAAGTCTGAAAGCCACATCAAGTAGAGTTTTATGCATGGGTGTAAAGCGCACCACACTTATATACAAGAGGCCACGAGGTATTTTAGGAAAAGTTTCTATTCTTTCAGTGTTCATGTCATGCGAATGAGCATGATCTTATGTAAAACTCTCTATCTAATCTATTCTTACTTTCATTTACAGAACATGTCTCCCAGAAAGGCAAACAAAAGAATTAATATAAACCAGCTAGCACTTCCGTCCATTTAAAAAGATCCCCTGAACGAGCATGTTTCCCATGTAGAGTTTAGAGTTGCATTCACTACTCTAGCTCACTCTGTAATGGCTTAGAATACTTAGCCAGCCGCTATTCTGGCCAACCTAGTGTCTAATACTGCCGCAGCTAGGATTCGAGACTTTACCAGAATGAATCCTCATCTGTTTTTGGGATTTAAATCTAAAGAGAATCCGCAAGAATTCTTAGAAATGGTCTAGAATATCACATATATTATGGGGGTGACCTCTAGTGAGAGTGCTGAATTGGTTGTTTACCAGTTGTAGGATGTAGCCTATACTTGGTTTAAGTAGTGGAAAGGAGATAGAGGCGCAAATGAAGGGCCTATAGAATGGGAGGAGTTTGCTACAGCCTTCTTAGATAGATTTTTTTCACTGGAGCTAAGGGAAGCCAAAGTGTTAGAGTTTATCAACTTGAGGTAGGGAAATATCAGTGTGAAGGAGTATTCTCTTAAGTTTACTCAGTTAGCTAGGTATGCTCTTCATGTGGTGGCAGATAGTAGGTCTAGGATGAGCAAGTTCATGTTTAGGGTATCTGACAGTGTGTTCAAAGAGTGCAGGACTCCGATATTAATTAAGGATATGGACATATCTAGGCTTATGGTCCATGCTCAACAGATTAAGAAGCAGAAGACTAAGAAAAAAAAAAGAGGGAGAGAAAGAGGGCTAGAACAGGGAGCTTTAATTTTACTCAGTTGAAGTCAAAAGGTGGTAACCATTCTCAGTTCCATTAGAAATCTTCAGTCCTATCTCCAACTTCAGCCAGTGCTCCCGTACCCAAATTTAGAAATGACAATCAGGGCACCAGGCTCTAAGTCCCAAGGCAGTATTAACAGTGCTCGTATGAATCCTCTTTGCCAAAAATATGTTAGAAACTATCAAAGTATTTGTAGGTCCAGTAGTGATATATGTTTTGGGTGTGGCAAGCCAGGCCACCGAATCAGGGATTGTCCAAAGAGTGGTCAGCAGGGTCAGTCCAGTCGTCCCCTATTTCGAGCCGGCCACCCAACTCAGCAGGGCGCTGCTTCCAGTGCTACTAATGGTCAGCGTTAGAATAGGTTCTATGCACTTCAGTCCAGACAAGATCAAGAAAGTTCTACTGATGTAGTTACTAGTACGTTGCAAGTTTTTTATTTACATATTTATGCTTTACTAGACCCTAGATCTTCTCTTTCTTTTGTAACCCCTTATATAGCCATCAACTTCACAGTCAGTCCCAAAATCTTAGAAAAACCCTTTTTAGTGTCTACCACAGTAGGTGTCTCTATTGTAGCCCAGCAAGTACACAGGAATTGCCCAATTATAGTGTCTCAAAAAGTTACTTCAATTGATCTCATGGAGTTAGAGATGATGAATTTTGAAGTCATTCTCGGCATGGATTGGCTCCACTCATGCTATGCTTCAATGGATTTCAGAAACAAAGTAGTTCATTTTTAGTTTCCAGATGAACCAGTCCTTAAATAGAGGGGTAATACTACAACGCTTAGGGGTGAACTTATTTTGTACCTTAGGGTGAGGAAAATGATATCAAAGGGGTGTATTTATCATCTTATCTAAGTTAAAGACTCTAACTTTGAGACTTCAAATCTTGAGTCAGTTTTAGCAGTGAGGGAATTTCCAGATGTGTTCCCTAAAGATATTCTTGAAGTTCCTCCCAAAAGGAAAATTGACTTCGAAATAGACCTTCTTCCAGATATCCAGCCTATCTCTATTCTACCATACAGAATGGCTCCAGCCAAACACAAAGAGTTGAAAGATCTCCTAGAGAAGGGATTCATCAGTCCCAGTATTTCTCCATGGGGCGCACCAGTTCTATCAGTGTGTAAGAAAGATAGTTCTCTTAGAATGTGTATTGACTACCGTCAGTTGAACAAAGTCATATTCAAGAACAAATACCTACTTCCCAGAATTGATGACTCATTTGACCAACTTTAGGGTGCCTGTTATTTTTCTAAGATAGACCTTAGATCCAGCTATCATCAGCTTACAGTCAGAGAATGTGACATTCTAAAAATAGCGTTTAGAACTTGGTATGGTTACATAGAGTGTCTAGTCATGTCCTTTGGTCTCTTAAATGCCGCAACAGCCTTCATGGACTTGATGAACCGAGTGTTCAAGTAGTACTTGGGCATATTTATCATAGTCTTCATTGATGACATTCTTGTCTACTCCCGTAACAAAAATGATCATGCAGACCACCTCAGAATAGTATTGCAGACTCTTATAGCCCATTAGTTGTTTGCTAAATTTAGTAAGTGTAATTTTTTGCTAAGATCAATAGCTTTTCTTGGCTATATTATTTCTGGTGATGGTGTTAGGTCGATCCTCAAAAGACTGAGGTAGTGAAAAATTAGCTCAGACCTATCTTTCCATCAGATATTAGGAGTTTCTTGGGTTTGGAAAGCTATTACCGATAGTTTGTTGAAGTATTTTCATCTATTCCATCCCCCATGTCCAGATTGACTCAAAAGAAAGTTAAGTTTCAACGGTTGGATTCTTATGAGAAAAGTTTTCAGGAGTTAAAAACTCAACTCACCACAGCTCCAGTTTTGACATTGCCAAATTGTTCAGACGGATTTGTTGTGTACTGTGATACTTTCATAGTTGGTTTGGGGTGTGTTCTGATACAAAAGATTAAAGTTGTAGCCTATGCCTCTAGACAACTTAAGCCCATGAAAAGAATTACCCTACCCATTATCTTGAGTTAGCAGTTGTTGTTTTTGCCTTGAAAATTTGGAGGCATTATTTGTATGTGGTGCATGTTGATGTGTTCATAGATCATAAAATCTTGCAGTATGTGTTTTTGTAGAAGGATTTGAATCTGCGTCAGAGGAGATGGTTAGAATTGTTGAAAGATTATGATATGAGCATTTTATATCATCCGATAAATACTAATGTTCTGGCAGATGCCCCAACTATATTGTCTATGGGAAGTGTTGCTCATGTTGAGCATGACAAGAAAAAGTTAGTTCAGGAAGTTCATCGACTTTCCAGGTTAGGTGTTCGTTTGGTTGATTTAGCTGAGGGTAGTGTTTAGGTTCTAAATAGTTTGGAATCTTCTTTGGTTGACGAAGTGAAAGAAAAGTAGGATAGGGATCCTAGTCTAGTGAAGTTGAAGGAGTCAGTCAGACGTCAGAAAGTAGAGGTTTTCTCCCAAAGGGGAGATGGTCTGTTGCGTTGCCAGGGTAGATTATTTTTCATGTGTTGATGGGTTGAGATAATGAATTCTTATAGAAACGTATGGTGTACTTTACTCGATTCATCTAGGGGCCATGAAGATGTACTGCAATCTGTGGGAAATCTATTGGTGGATTGGAATGAAAAGGGATATCGCAGATTTTATTGCTAAGTTCTCTACTTGTCAGCAGGTTAAGATTGAACATCAAAAACCTAGTGGGTCTATGCAGGAGTTCAGTATTCTCACTTGGAAGTGGGAGGTAGTGAACATGGATTTTGTGATAGGTTTTCCTCGTACTCGTCAGCAGTATGATTCAATTTGGGTCATTATAGACAGGATGACTAAATCAACCCATTTCTTGCCAGTTCATACTTCTTATTCAGCCGAGGACTATGCCAAGCTCTATATTAAAGAGCACGGTGTCCTGTTGTCCATCATTTCAGATAGAGGTACTCAGTTTTACCTCTCACTTTTGGAAAGCTTTTCAGAAGGGTCTTGGTACATAAGTTTACCTCAGTACAATATTTCATCCTCAAATAAATGGTCAGGTAGAGAGGACCATTCAGACCCTTTAAGACACGTTGAGAGTGTATGTAGTTGACTTTAAGGGCAGTTGGGATGACCATTTACCTTTGATTGAATTTGCATATAATAACAGTTATTATTCTAATATTCAGATGGCTCCATTTGAGGCTCTATATAGAAAGATATATAGATCTTCTATTGGTTAGTTTGAAGTAGGAGAAACCACTTTGACAAGGCCTGACTTGATATTTGATGCTTTAGAGAAAGTATAGTTGATTAGGGGGAGTCTTAAGGCAGCCCAGAGCCAATAGAAATCTTATGCAGATGTGAGAAGGAAAGATCTGGAGTTTGAGATTGGTGAGTTCATATATCTGAAGATCTCTCCCATGAAGGGAGTGAAGAGGTTTGGTAATAAGGGGAAGCTTAGTTCCCAATATGTTGGCCCTTACAAAATTATGAGCCCTTATAGAAAGGTGGCTTATGAGTTTTAGTTAGTTGTCGTTCTCTTAGAAAGCGTAGATGTTCATAATAGCCTTTCTTATGAATAAATTCTAGTCAAAATCCATGATTGACAAATTCGTAGACTAAGGAACAAAGAATTCCCCTAGTCAAAGTTCTTTAGTGGAATCAGTCCATGGAGGGAGAAACTTGGGAAGCATAAGAAGATATGTGGACCTAGTACCCTCAAATTTTCTCTACAAACTCAGACTCAGCTTAAGGTAACAATCTTCTTAAAATTTCTCTTCTCCATGCTCAGTTCCAGTTGCATATCATTCTCATGTCAGTCATGCATTCACAGAACCAGTTCAGTCATGTGCCATGTTTCATACTCAGCCATGTAATCATGTTTCCATCATATATATTCAGCATGTAATCTCAGTTCCTCAGTGTTATCATCTTAACTAGTCTCATTCGAAGACGAATGTTCCCAAAGAGAAGATATTGTAATACCCCAAAAATCAAAACAAATATTAATGCCATGTTCCAAGCTCATGCATAGTACATTATAGCTCTTTGGTAGTTTTATGAATGAATTTAAGGTATATTAAGGCCTCAAATAACTCTCAGCTATTAGATGAATCAAAATAGTCCCTACCGATTGAGTTTTTGGGAAAAATGTTGCTTTAGTCAACTTCAAATGAGCATATCTTTTGTTATACTCAGAATTTTCTAGCTCAAGACCCACCAAATGATAGGAAATTGAATTATCTTTTCAATGATATCAATTTCGCCCAAATTGATATTCGGGTGAGAAGTTATGGCACTTTTAGTGCAAAATAATAGCCCAAGGCGATAAGACCATGTCGCGGTGATGGTCAAAATAACATTCATCCTTTTCCAGTGTGTCACTACAATTGCCACCACATTGCACCAAGGGACCATTTTGTAATTGTCCTTTTCCAGTAGGGCACCGCAATTGGAAGCTTGTCGCACCAAGTTTCCAGTTGGGGATCGTTCATTTCCAGAGGCGCCTTGCAATAGCACCGCATCGCGCTGTTGGGAAAAATGAGAATTGTCCTTTTTCCAATGGCCCAACGTGATTGCACCGCGTCGCACCAATATGCAAAATCAGGATTTCCAGTTTTAAGATTTAAATTCCAGGGACCATTTGGTCTTTTCCCAAGGCCCTAAACTTGTCTAAAATATGAAATTAAAACCCTAAAGAGGAATTATATGCCCCATTACTCACAAATCCTCTTCAAGAAACTAATCTCCTTTCAAGAACAAAAACCCTAGCCTTCAAAGTTCAAGATCAAAAGTCAAGAATTCACCACCAATTCTCACGAATTCATCACCCCAGGTATGTTAAGTGTTCATCTATGGGTTACTTTCACCCATGGAGCCCAAGTATTCAATTTTAAATTCAAAGTGTGATCTTTACAAGTTATTATGATTATAAATAGTGATTTGACCATGAACTCCCTTGAATTGTAATTCTATACCATGTTTACATGAAATTGTTGTTGTTTATCAAACCCCACATATTTTAATGTTGTTATTCACTGATTTAAATCATACTTAGTGATGTTGATGTTTAAATCATGCTATTTCTACAAGCTTTAAACTATTCCCATGCTTAGCTTGCACTATGAACATAAGTGTTTAATGAAATGCCTACAAGAATGAATTTTGTATAATGCTTCCATATTATGTCCCCAAAGTTTTAGCACTATTTAGCTATTATTTCTCTCGAGTCCTGGGGGTTATGAATACCCGAAAACATAGTTGTTTAATTAGTCTCAGTATCTTCATAATAGTTTTAGATAAATCATGAGTGTCATCAGTTCAGTCAGTTATCATAATCAGTTAAACTTGGAATAGTTTAGTATTCTGAGTCAATTCATTTGGGAGTAGGATTTAGCACCGAGTGAACCCAGGGATAGGGGCTCACCTATCAGTTTAGGGTGTAACATTTAGTAGCAGTCCTTGCATTCCATAACTACGTAGCCAATGTAGGTTGAGATGTTAACCTGCCAGTTAAGGATTGATCTCATACGGGTACCTGCCAATTGAGGGTAACCCTTACTCCTTCATGACAACACTTTAGTCGATCTACACAGCCAGTGTTAGTACCGTGTGACGGTACTGACACCCTTCAACTTCTAACTGGGATCACAGGTTGGACCCCAAATTGCTTATTGGGGCATGTCGATTAGATTATAGCCCTCACAGTCTCATTCTAGTAATTAGTTCAGTAATTCAGTTTTAGTTGCTTGACCATAGCATACAGATATTCGTTATTTAGTTATTAGATTTCAGTATTTTAGTTTACAGATTATATTCAGAACATGATTTATTCTTGGTCACACATCCATTGGTATTTACAGATTTCATGCATTCTATTCAGTACCTCATGCTATTCATTCTGTCAGTTATTTCTTATTCATATGAAACCATGCATATTAGCCTACCTCATTTAGTATACCAGTACATTCAAAGTATTGATCGCATACTCTTTTCTTGCGCTATGATGTATCATATCATAGATTCGGACTCTCAGTTCTAGGATCGTGAATAGACCTTCTAGATTATCAGCCATAGCAGTGGTGAGTCCTCATATTTCAAGGACAACCTATATTTATTTCATACTTTCAATTCTGTAGTTAGATGGAGTTAGTTAGGGCCTATCCCATCAACTCTTATTCTGTCAGTAGAGGCTTTTCAGAGTAGTACAGATAAGCCCCAAAGCAATCCTCAAGATGAAACCATAGCATTTTTGCCCCAAAAGCTCTTAAGAGAATTATGAGATGTTTTGGAATAGTTTCTAAGTGTTAATGAATAGAATAATAGGGTAAATAATCCCCTAAGTGTATTAGAAGTCGTTGGTCCTAATTAGGATAAGTAGGGAAATATACATAATACCCCCACTTAAATCTCTTAAAATCCCATCATAGGGATACGATTGACCCATACGAGTCATACCCACCTAGTACAATTAGTACCCACCACTCGTATCCAAGACTCAACCTTTGATCAGACACTATCCAAAATATGACTCATCTAACCAAGTCGTAACCACAACATATGATCCGTACCAATGACCCGTATCCCTGGCAGAATGAAATACTAGGAGGATCAAACACTGCCCACCATATGAGTCCGTGATACGACTCATACTAATCCCTTATGACATATACCCCTAAGTCATACCTATTCCAGTGACCAAAACCATCCCACCAACTAACACTAGTCAGCATACAATAGGACCATACCACTCGTACCCCAACCTACGGCATGTACCCATGAGTCATACTGGGTTCGGAGAATGAAATTCTTAATACTTTTCTAAGGATCAAAACCCAGGATGTTACAGTCTCTCCTACTAGGAACATTCACCCCCGAATGACGGATAAGGTAGGGATAACCACACACAGAGTCATTTGCATTATCAAACATCCTTTTATACCCATTATCATTCTTTGCAATATTATGAGATTTTTCATTATTTAGAAGTTGAATTATATGATTATGTTTCCATGCATATTGCTGAAATTTCATGATTTAAGATAATTTATGAATATTTACATTACCAAGAATGAATTCTGAAATGTTTTAATATGAGATTGATGCTTAGGTCAATAGATCCCATTTAAAGATTATTGTTTCAAAGAATTATTGTGCTATAATCACTCCATGATTAGAATGCTTTCAGATTATTGAGAAAGATTTGACCTTTTGGTCTCAGAACAAATTTAAAATCCACCTTACAGACTCAAATTTCAGATTTATAGTTGGTTTTTATTATGAGCCATTAGATTACTTTTAAAGTGGATTTTTCTTAAAGATTTTGAGTATGATATTGGGAGTAGTATTTAGCACCAAGCGAGAAGTGTTGGATTAGCGTGACCTATCTTTCACAGAACTACGTGCCACCATAGGTACAAATAGTTGGGTTAAGTTTTTCTTATGTGACCCCGTTAGTTGCTGTGAATTTTGAGATAAATTCTGAAAAGATTCCCAAGCCTTTCTTGGTTTCTACCCCAGTAGGTGAGTCAGTTATTGCTAAGCAAATCTATAAAAAATGTCCTATCACTGTCCTTCATAAAGTTATGTTATCAGACTTGATAGAGTTAGATATGGTTGATTTTGATCTTCTTCTTAGTATTGATTGGCTCCATTCCTGTTATGCTTCTATAGATTGTCACACCCATGTGGTGAAGTTGCAGTTCCCAGATGAGACAGTTTCTGAGTGGTAAGGTAATTCAGTGTCTTTTAAGAGTCATTTCATATCTTATCTTAAGGCGAGAAAGTTGATATCCAAAGGTTGCATTTATCATCTAGTTCGAGTCTGAGACCTCAATAGTCCAGTCAGTTGATGTAGTAAATGAGTTTCTAGATGTCTTTCCAGAAGATCTCCCAAGGGTACCTCTCGATAGGGAAATAGAATTCGGTATTGACCTTTTCCCAGATACTCAGCCTATTTCTATTCCTCCATATCGTATGGCTCCCGTTAAGCTTAAAGAGTTGAAGGAGCAACTCAAAGATCTTCTAGATAAAGGTTTCATAAGGACTAGTATTTCTCCATGGGGCACTCACATCCTATTCGTCCGAAAGAAAGATAGTTCTTTGCACATGTGCATTGACTATCGTCAGCTAAACAAGGTCACAGTCAAGAATAAATATCCTCTTCCTATAATTGATGACCTGTTTAATCAATTGCAAGGGGCAAGTTATTTCTCAAAGATAGACCTTAGATCCAGCTATCATCAACTTAAAGTTAGGGAATGTGATATACCAAAGACAGACTTTAGAACCCGCTATGGTCATTTTGAGTTTCTAGTCATATCATTCGGGCTAACCAATGTTCCTGCAACTTTTATGGACCTTATGAATCAAGTGTTCAAACAGTATCTAGATATGTTTGTCATAGTATTCGTAGATGATATACTTGTATACTCTCGTAATAAGGATAACCATGTAGATCATCTTTGATTTGTCTTGTAAACTCTTAGAGATCACCAGTTGTTTGCCAAGTTCAGCAAATGTGAATTTGGGCTAAGGTCAGTAGCCTTTCTCAATCATATTATTTCTACCGACGGCATTAGAGTTGATACCCAAAATACAAAAACTGTAAGAAACTTACCTAGACCTATCTCTTCATTAGACATTAGGAGTTTCTTGGGTTTAGCTGGATATTACCACTGTTTTATTGAAGTTTTATCATCTATTGCATCCCCTATGTCTAGATTAAACCAAAAAAAGTTAAGTTCATATGGTCAGGTTCCTGTGAGAAGAGTTTTCAAGAGTTGAAGACTCGACTCACTTCAGCCTTAGTGTTAGCATTACCTGATGGTACAAATAGTTTCATGGTATATTATGATGCCTCTAGAGTTGGTTTAGGTTGTGTATTAACGCAGAGATGTAAGGTCATAACCTATGCCTCTATACAGTTAAAGTCTCATGAAAAGAATTGCCCAACCTATGATCTGGAATTAGCTGATGCGGTATTTGCTTTGAAAATCTAGAGACACTATCTGTATAGTGTTCATGTTGACATATTCACAGACCACAAAAGCTTACAGTATATGTTTACTCAGAGGGAGTTGAATCTCCATTAAAGAAGATGGTTAGAGTTTCTGAAAGACTATGATATGAGTGTATTGTACCATCCGGGCAAGGCCAATATAGTGGCAAACGCCCTTAGTAGATTGTCTATGGGCAGTGTTGCTCATATGGAGAATAATAACAAAGCGTTAGTCGAAGAAGTTCATCGTTTGGCTAGATTGGATGTTAGGTTGGTTGATTCAACTGATGGTAATGTTTGGTTTCAGAGTAGTTTCGAATCTTTCATAGTTTCGAAAGTGAAGGAAAAGCAAGATATGGATTCTAGCTTGGTCAAACTGAAAGACTCAGTTAAAGGACAAAAGGTAGAGGTTTTCTCCCAAGGAGAAGATGGTGTGTTGAGGTACCAAATTAGATTATGCGTGCCTTGTGTTGATGATTTAAGGCAGAGAATCATGGCAGAAGCACATAGTGCACGTTATTCTATTCATCCAAGTGCTACCAAGATGTACCACATCTTGCGGGAGATCTATTGGTGGAATGGTATGAAGAGAGATATTGCGGAGTTCGTAGCTAAATGTACAACTTATCAATAGTTTAAGGTAGAGAACCAAAGACCTGGTTATACGTTGCAAGAGTTTAGTATCCCCACCTGGAAGTAGGAAGAGGTGAATATAGATTTCTTGACTGGTTTACCCCAATCGCGGCATCATCATAATTTGATTTGGGTTATTGTAGACAGATTGACCAAGTCAGTGCATTTCTTGTCAGTTCATACATCCTATATAACTGAAGACTATGCTAAGTTGTATATCCGATAGTTAGTCAGATTACATGGAGTTCCCTTGTCTATCATCTCGGATAGGGGTACTCAATCTACTTTTCAATTTTGGAGTGCGTTTCAGAAGGGTCTGGGAACCCAAGTCCACCTTAGTTTAGCTTTCCATCCTCACAAAGACGGTCAGGCAGAGAGGACCATTCAAACTTTAGAAGATATGTTGAGGGCATGTGCTCTTGATTTCAAGGGTAGTTGGGATGAGCATTTGCCATTGATTGAGTTTGCTTGTAACAATAGTTATCATTCTAGCATTCAGATAGTCCATTTGAAGCTCTTTATGGGAGAAGATATAGATCACCCATAAGTTGGTTTGAAGTGGGTGAGGCCACTTTGCTTGGGCCTGATTCAATGTTTAAAGCTATATAGAAAGTTAAGCTAATAAGAGAGAGATTAAAAACAACCTAGAGTCATCAAAAATCCTATGCAGATGTTAGAAGAAGGGATCTCGAGTTTGAAGTTGGCAATTTTGTGTATTTGAAGATTTCACCCATGAAAGAGGTGAAGAGATTTGGAAAGAAGGAAAATCTTAGTCCCTGCTATGTTGGCCCTTATAGAATTCTGAGTCGTGTTGGGAAAGTAGCTTATGAGATTGGGTTGCCCGCAGACTTGTCAGCAGTTCATCCTGTATTCCACGTCTCTATGCTTTAGAAGAGTATCGGTGACTCCACCAATTTAGTCCCTTTGGAAAGCTCAGATATTCAGAACAACCTTTCATACGAAGAGACTCTAGTTGAGATTTTAGATCATCAGATCCATAGACTAAGGAACAAAGAAGTTCCCTAGGTCAAAGTTCTTTCGCAGAATCAGTCCGTTGAGGGTGCCACTTGAGAAGCAGAAGCAGACATGCGAGCCAAGTACCCTCACCTCCTCTTTACAAAATTAGATCCAACCGAAGGTAATATTCTTCCTTTATTCAGTCCTTTTCTAATCATATATTCAGCAATATAGATATGCTCATGTAAGTTCATGCACACTCAGAATTACTCAGAAGCTTAGAATAATTTAGATTTAGATATTCATTTCATTTCAGATGTGCATGCTATCTTATGCTCTCAGATTCCTCAGAAATTTTAGCTTAACTAGCCACATTCGAGGATAAATGTTCCCAAGGGGGAGGTATTGTAATACCCCACAATTTCCCAAGCTTAAACTCATCTTGAAAAATGTTAAGGTTAGCTCTTAGAATAAATGATGTTTAATTTATGTGTAATTCTTTAGATTTGAACTTTCCATGACATAGAAAATTGAATAAGCTTTCCAACAATATAAGATTCGCCTAACTCCGATAACCGGGTAAGAAGTTATGGCCATTTTAAGTCCAATCGCAAAACCCCGTCATTTTGACCCTTAGCGCGTCGCAGAGCAGTTTTATTTCCTAATTGTAATTTTCTAGTGGCCCTCCATAATATTGGTGTTTCACAGAGAGGGCTAATTTCTCGTTGGTCAATGTCCAACGCGATAATGGCGCGTCGCGCCATATGCCAAAATGGAATACCAAAGGGGCACCACAATGAACCCGCCTCGCAGAGCCTGCCCAGTTCCTAGTTGTCATTTTCCAGTGGCTTGGCGCGATTGTGGCGCGTCGCACCAAGGCAAAAATCAGGGCCCTAGTTTATTTTTCCAGTTTTGTTCAAAAGTTAAAGGGGGGTATTTTGGACACTTCCCCAACCCCCAGTCCGTCCAAACATTAGATTAAAGCCTTTTAGAAGCATTATATGCTAAGTTCCATCAAAATTACTCTCATTCAAAACCCTAGGCTTCAATATTCATCTCTAAGAAACTCAAGATTCCACCATCCTTTCTCCAAATTGATTCAAGATTTAAGATCCCTAGACCAAGAGCTTCAAGAATCTTCACTCAAGAGTGTGAATAGAGTCCCAAAAAGCAAGCTTGTGCATCTAGTTCATCATCTAAGGTATGTGGGGTTTGAACAAGGATAATTGTTTCATCTTTGTGCCCAAAACTTTATTTTTATTATAAATTTGCTGCGACTTATGAGATTTTCCATGAAATTCAAGTTAGGATTTATGCCCATTATCATTCTTTGCAAGATTATGAGATTTTTCATGATTTAGAAGTTGATTACATGATTATGTTTATGTTTCCATGCATATTGCTGAAATTTCCAGATTTTAAGATGATTTATGAATATTTACATTACCAAGAATGAATTTTGAAATGTTTAATATGAGATTGATGCTTAGGTCAATAGACCCCATTTAAAGATTGTTGTTTCAAAGAATTGTTGTGCTATAACCACCCCATGATTAGAATGCCTTCAGGTTATTGAGAAAGATTTGACCTTTTGGTCTCAGAACAGATTTAAAATCCACCTTACAGACTCAAATTATAGATTTATAGTTGGTTTTATTATAAACTATTAGATTACTTTTAAAGTGGATTTTTATAAAAGATTTTGAGCATGAGATTGGGAGTAGTATTTAGCATTGAGCAGGAAGTGTTGGATTAGCGTGCCCTATCTTCCACAAAATTACGTCCCACCGTAGGTACAGATACAGATTATTTCCACTTCTACGTGGATGACTCAGATTGTGATTACACAGATTAGATTGTTCTATTCCGATGGAAAAGGTAGAACAGCCCTAACCTTACGGAGGCTAGTTGTGGGACACCATGGATGCTCACATGGTGTACATATCGGTTAGAAGAACCTCTCAAATAGACGTCCCCTACTCTTAAAATAGTTTAAGTGATTTGAAGCCTTAAGATATGCAGAATAAGTTTTAAGATTCCATTTAGCCTAAATGATTTGAGAATAAGAACAAGATAATGATTTCAGAACTAAGTGTAATGGCTCACAAGATTTAGATTACATGTTTATTATTCATGATTTGACTTTCAAATTTTAGAATTCTCAAGCTTATGTGAGTCATTTACATTTAGCATGCATAATACTTTCTATAAACTGTGATGATGTTGTTTACTTATTGCATGCACCCCCATATACTCAGTACATTCTCAAAGTATTGATCTACATATATGTATATTTGTACATTGTCTCATAATGTAGGTACAGGTGCTTAGTCTCAGCAGCATAATTAGTCTTCGAGCATCTTTTCTACATCCCTACAGTTGGTGAGTCCTCATAGTTTTGAGGGCTTAGTTGTTTAGATTTCCAAGTTAATAGTAGATATGTCTTTACTCATTTCAGACAGTTGAGTCAGCTGGGGCCTATCCCAGTGACTCTCTAGATTCAGATAGTAGAGGCTTGTCGGACTGTTAGATTCAGATTTAAACATTTGAGTTAGTATTCAGATTTTCAGCATTTTTTTAATCAGATTGATGAGATTAGTACTTTCAAATATATTCAGATAGTTTTTCGCATTTCATCATGATTTATACTTATATTTCCCTATGTTTAGATTCAGATGTGTTAGAAGGAAGCTAGGATTTGCTCGGGACTACCTGTAGTTCGGAGCACCGTGTGGCATCTCAGGAACTAGATTTTGAGGCGTTACAACCACTCTCTTCATGGAAGACACTTTGAGGAAAACCTTATCCCCAACCTCAAACTCCAAGTCTCTATACCTAACATCCGCATAGGACTTTTGGCGACTTTTTGTAGTTTTAAGCCTATCCCAAATCATCTTGACCTTCTCCATCTCTTGATAAACCAAATTCGGGCCAAACATGTCCGCCTCCCCAATCTCAAACAACCCAATAGGAGATCTACACCTCCTACCATACAATGCTTCAAAATAAGCCATACCAATACTAGAATGGTAGCTATTGTTGTAAGTAAACTCCACGAAAGGTAGATGCTCAACACAATTTCCACCATAATCAATCACACAAGTCCAAAGCATATCCTCTAATGTTTGAATAGTTCTCTCCGTTTGCCTATCTGACTGTGGATGAAAAGTAGTACTCAGACTAACCTTAATCCCCAACCCTTTCTGGAAAGACCGGCAGAAATGATATGCAAATTGCGTACCACGATCAGAATTAATTAAGACAGGTACCCCATCCAGCTTCACAATCTCCTGAAGATACAACTTTGCATAATCCTCCATCGAAAAGGTAGTCTGCACTAGCAAGAAGTGTGAAGACTTAGTCTTCCTATCCACGATAACCTAAATCTAATCAAATTGGTTTCGAGACCGAGAAAGACCGGTAATGAAATCCATATTAATCATCTCCCACTTTTATTTGGGAAACTCAATTTCTTGATACAACCCACCAAGCCTCTTGTGCTCAAACTTAACCTATTGACACACCATGTATTTGGCTATGAAATCAACCACATCCCTCTTCATACCATTCCACCAATAGGTCTCCTTGAGATCATGATACATCTTCGTCGATCTGGGATGAACAACATTGTGTGACTCATGGGCCTCTGGTAAAACCCTTTGTCGCAAACTTTCGACATCAGGAACACATAACCTCCTTTGGTACCATAAAGTGCCATCACCACTTATCTCAAACACCACCACTTCTTACCCACCAACATCACTCTTAATTTTCATCAAGACAGGATCAAACACTTGTTTCTCCTTAATCTCCGCACCAAGAGATGATCAAAGAACTTCTTGCACCATCACACTACCATCCTTGGAGTCCAAGAGACAAACCTCAAGATTATCCAAGCGGTGAATATCCTTCACCAATTCCCATTTTCCTTTCTCCACATTAGCCAGACTACCTATGGATAACCTGCTAAGAGTATCAACAACCATATTAGCCTTGCGTGGGTGGTAGTGAAGACTCTTATCATAATCCTTGAGAAGCTCAAGCTATCTCCTTTGCCTGAGATTTAACTCTTTCTGAGTGAACACATACTAAGACTCTTATGATCAGAAAAGATATCCATGTGTCACCATACAGATAATGTCTCCATATTTTCAAGGCAAACACAATCGCCAATAACTCCAAATCATGAGTAGGATAATTCCTCTCATGTACTTTCAACTACCAAGAAGCATTAACAATCACCTTCCCATGCTGCATCAAAATAACCAAGCCCTACCCGAGATGTATCCCAATAAACCATAAACCCATCATTGCCTTCTGGTAAAGTCTGGATTGGAGCCGAAGTCAACTTATCCTTCAACTTCTCAAAACTACCTTCACAAGCATCTGATCAAGAAAACTTAACCTTCTTTTGAATCAACTTAGTCAAAGGAGCCACTAAGAAAAGCTTTCCACAATCCGCCTATAATACCAGGCTAAACCTAAGAATCTTTGAATATCAGATAGAGTAGTGGGCTTAGGCTACCCCTTCACCACAGAAACCTTTTGAGGATCCACCATAATCCCGTCACTAGAAATTATATGACCCGAGAAAGTCACAACGTTCAACCAAATCACACACTTAGAGAACTTTGCATATAATTGTTGTTTCTTTAAGGCCTGCAACACAACACAGAGATGACTAACATGATCCACCTCGCTCTTCGAATAAACCAGAATGTCATCAATAAATACAATGGTAAAGAGATCCAAATACTGCCTGAACACTCTATTCATCATGTCCATAAATGCCGCCATAGCATTAGTCAACCCAAATGACATCACCAAGAACTCAAAATGCCCATACCGAGTATGAAATGCCATCTTAGGGATATCCACCTCCCTAATATTAAGCTAATGGTACCCAGACCGAAGATATATCTTAGAGAAGAACTCGACACCTTACAACTGGTCAAACAAGTCATAGAAAAAAGATACTTGTTCTTGACCGTCACCTTGTTCAACTCCCGTAGTCAATGTACATCCGAGGGGAACCATCCTTCTTGCACACAAACAAAACTGGTTCATCCCAAGGAGAAGCACTAGACGAATAAACCCTTTGTCCAAAAGATCTTAAAGTTGCTCTTTGAGTTTCCTTAACTCAGCCGGAGCCATTCTATATGGAGGAATAGAAATTAAACGAGTATCCAGAAGCAAATCAATACTAAAATCTATTTCCCTATCTGGGGGAACACTAGAAAAATCATCCAAAGAAACCTCTAGAAACTAATTAACCACAGAGACCGAAGACAAAGAAGGACCTTCCGAGTTAGAATCTTTAACCCAGACCAAGTGATAAATACAACCCTTGGAGATTAACTTCTTAGGTCTGTGATAAGAAATGAACCTCCCACTAGGAGCTAAGGAAATACCTTCCCATTCTATAACCGGTTCACCAAGGAACTTAAAGATAACCTTATGGGTCTAACAATCCAAAGATGCGTAATAAGAATGCAATTAATTCATACCCAGAATTATATCAAAATCTACTATATCCAACTCAAACAGATCCGCCAAGGTCTTCTTACTACTAACAGATACCACACACCCCCTATAGACTCTCTTAGCAATAGTCGAGTCACATACCAAGGTAGAAATAGAAAAAGCATTCAAAATAACTTCTGGATCAAAACCAAAAGACACAACCATACATGGAGCCATATAGGAAAGAGTATATCTCAGACCAAGCAAATAATACATGTCACGAGAGAAAAGTTATAATATACCAATAACAACATCAGGTGATGCCTTAGATTTCTGTCGGGATGCCAAAGCATACAACCTATTTTGACCAAGACTAGAACCAGGAGCAGTAAGATAGGAGAAGAAGATGAAGCCACAGGAATCTTATTCGCCCCCGTTGTAACTTTGTTAATCAAATAATCCTGAGTTAATGCCTAACTGGACACACTTGAAGTATTTTTCCCTTCGTTCCTTACAATAACCTCGATGAGGACGACCACAAAATTGACAAGTAGGACATAAAGAAGCTGACTGACCTCCGCTCGCTTGAGATTGGTAAACCTGTGCCAGATAATTGTCACCACTTTGATGACGTTTGTCTCTCGACTGAAAAGGAGCACTAGAAGAAAAAGAGCCAGAACTCCCCCACTTCTTTTTCTACCACTTGCCACCATCTATACCACCCAGATACTGAGCACCTCCCTGAAAAAAACCTACTCCTCTTTTCCTACCTATCCCCAAACTCCGCCTGCCTCATTTTCTCATCCTTAACCTGTTGTATATGAACAGTCAACCAAGAAATATCCATATCCTTAATCAGCAAAGCAGTTTTTCTCTCCAAAATCAAATCTCTATTCAACCCAGAAGCAAACTTTCTCATTTTTAACCTCATACCAGCCACTAAGCCAAGGCCATACCTTGATAGCTGATGGAACTTCAAAGCATATTCCTTTACTGACATACTCCCCTATCTGAGGTTCACAAACTTCTCTATATTAGCCTCCCTCAACTCTTTAGGAAATAACCAATCTAAGAAGGCATTAGAAAAAGCCTCCCATAACCCTTCCTCTTCCATATCACCTCTATCCCTATCTCACTCCTCATACCACTGATAAGCAATATCCTTAAGCTAATAAGCTATAAGGTTAACCCCCCCCCCCACACACACATGAGTAGCCTACATCACTTGAAATATATTTTCTATCTCATCCAAGAAGCCTTGTGGATCCTCCTCCACTTTCACTCTAGTAAAAGTTAGAGGCCCTATCTTCATAAATTAACCAACCCTTGTGGCCTCAGCAGATAAATCACCATTCACACCCCACTCAGCCTGAGCAGTAACCATCTAGGAAATAACATGAATAGACTGACAAAATTTTATGCTCATCACATTTCCCTGAGGGACCTGAGGAGAACTAGTCGGAAAAAGAGGAACTCCAGCACCATCAGGAATAGGACCATGAGATCGAAGATGTACTCCAGACGTAAGATGTACTCCTTCAGCATTAAATCTAGATGGGATGAAAGAATTTCCTTGTGTTCCAAATCTAGGAGGTATGATCTGAAAGACGAACAAACAAGGATTAGAGAGGATTCCATAATTAAGAACTCAAGCTTGAGGATAGAATACCAAGAAAGAGAAACATTCCTAAATGCTTTATAGCCTCTCTCTTATGAGTGTAGCATGCTTCACACCCCTAAAAGAGCCTCTACTCAACATGGCTTTATAGACTCCCAAGTGACCATGAACCTAGGTTCTAATACCAACTTGACACGACACAACCCCGGGCCTTGTCGTAATCTCTATCCCAACTCCAATCAGGATCGGGGACCGCCCCCTGTTACCCAATCCAACCACCTAAATCCAGCCTTAGATGGGGTGAATTTTGAACATATAATAAGATAGAGTAAATGTTACTCTGGGATAGGGCCATAAACCAGGCCATAACCAAAGGGAATACCAAAATATAACATAATTAATCCCAAAATATAATAGGATAAAACAACCAATAATATCGTCCAAGGGTGTAAGCCCCAACACCAATACCGATGTCAAGAAAACACCAATACCGATGTCAAGGCAAATACCAATATCGATCCTGGCCATACTAACTCCAGAAGTACCACAAAGCCTACATCCAAAAGAGTAAGCAAATTTGATTAGGACATACCCCCAACCATGGCCAAAACCAATATCCAAAATAAAAGAAAAGTTTCTAAAGAAATCCATAACATGAAATGATGCCTTTCAAAAGGATGGAAGGTCACCACTTCAATCCAAATACTGATACCAAATTTGAGTGCTAAATAAGAGAAATAGAATGGTCGGTTCCTACATAGCGTGGGCATACAGCCTCCAGTAGATGGGGTTAGCGAGTGACCACTAGCATGAATCTCATGATAACAATAAAGTAATGCCAGTTATAAAACCAAGTAAAACCATCCATAATGCATACAACCAGATGTATATAAGTGTCGGGCAGTAAAATCGAGTTTAGAATGCATTGAAAACCTTTACCTGGGCGGCGTAGCATGGCCTTCCTAAACCACTAATGGGCGATATGGGTTCAGCTCCCTCTACTGAAAGGGCCCTAGTGCGTATAGCTGCACAACCAGGGAAGTAGCCTATGGGATGACTAGTACATCCCCCAATAGTATGACATAATACACATACTCTACTAAGACCAATCCTAATATCGATAAATATGAGTTTCCAGTTTTTGGTCCTCCGAGACCGCCACCTTTCACGGTTTTGCTACACACCCCACCATTAATGCTTAATTAAAATTATTTCTAAATAACCAACCAAATCCATTTACTCATTAACCAAGTCCAATATTAGTGGTATTGTCATACCACCCCTTACTTGCAAGTATTATCCATAGCCAAACTATTTAAGTTAAGGGGACTTTCAAGTGCCCTTCTATATACTATATTAAACCACTTGGGAAACTTCCTTGTTCCCCACAAACATAATCATTTAGACTTTAGCCTTTTCAAATTATTTAAACCATGCAAAGTTCCTTTATCAAGTTTAAAACATGCAAGAGTTCTATTGAAAGAATCAATGCAATGAACATATCTTTATAAGTATTTTATCAAACACCTTACGGGCTGAATATAACCAAAACCAATTTCAAAGATCATTAAGCCATTACCATGCAATCCAATTATCCAAAACCACCATAAATGTATATAAAACCATAATTAAAACCATAGGAAACCATAAACAAACATATAGTATCAGAACCCCACAAATAATAATTTAAAACCATAATCATAAAATAGTAAAACCATGAAATCAATCATATAAACCATGCCTATAGTTGAAATTACAATGAGAGAAGAGAATCATGCCTTATACTAAAGAATTGATGGAAAGAAATCATCAAGACAAGCCCCAAAGCAATCCTCAAAATGAAACCCTAGCCTTCTTACCCCAAAAGCTCTTGAGAGAATTATGAAATATTTTGGAATAGTTTCTAAGTGTTAATGAATAAAATAATAGGATAAATAACCACCTAAGTATATTAGAAGTCGTGGTTCCTAATTAGGGTAAGTACAGAAATATCCAAAATACCCCCACTTAAATCCCATAAAATCCCGTCACAGAGATATGACTGACACATATGAGTTGTATCCTTCCAATGCGATTGGTACCCACTACTCGTATCCAAGCCTCAACCTTGGATCAGACACTGACCATAATATGACTCATCCAACCAAGTTTATGCATGTATCTTAAGGTTTATGCATGTATCTTAATCTTCTTCACAATAATTAATCTCATAGTTATTGCAGAAGCTTGAGATAGCCTGTATTTACAAATGTCTTCACAAGGGAGTTTTTGATTAGGAAAAGAAGATTAAAACAGTAATTTAAGATTTACCTCCACCTTATAATTCCCATCATTTCATCTAATCATTTACACTCAAAAGGTGATAGTGAACTGAGGTTGTAACAAGGAGCAACAAGGCGATGCTCTGAGACTAAATCGGTAAAGGGTGATATTTATCATCACATTCACAAGATGGTTGATAATACATATCTTGTAGACTTTACATGCAAAGCATCAGAATAGTTGAGTTGATCATGAGAAATTTATGGAGTCAAGAAGCCAGGGGGAACATAAGCCTAGTGTTTGTCCTCAACTATTTACAACTCAAAAGGACTCAAGATTTGGTTACTACTTGCGATTGATACTAAAATCCCCCCATTTATGCTTTTGTACTGCTCGTGGATTAAATCAAGCCAAGCAATTACTAAGCATCTTCCCTGTAGGTTCAATCCCCCCATTTATGCTTTTGTACTGCTCGTGGATTAAATCAAGCCAAGCAATTACTAAGCATCTTCCCTGTAGGTTCAACCCCAACCTAGTTGGGTTACTATATTTGATAGTGACCAGTTAATTCTTCAATTAGAAGTGTACTTTGGGCGACATCAACGGCTTCAGTGACTATTCATTGCTGGTCTGATGACCCGTCACCCAAATCATCACTTACCTTGTAATTTTCATAGATTCTATTTTATTGTGACGACTGGGGTAACAATTCGTTATACTCTTAATGGCCCATCAATGATGAGTGGTAATTTTATCACTCATTCGCGCTAAACACTCGTGCACATTATCATGTTTTAAATGAATACATGAGACATAATTGTGATTAAATGCACTAATATCCACACTTTACAGGCATGGAGTTGATAAGATCAAAAGATGTGGATTAGAGTTGAAAGCTGATCAAAAGGAAGCAAGAAAGTGCAGTTGAAGACCTAGAGTGAAAATAGCCTCAGTTACCGCGGTTGCGGTCTGAGGATCGAGATTGTAGTTAGTCAACCAATCGTGGTCACGGTCAAGGCCATGCGATCATGGCCTAGCGGAGGATTTTAGTGTCAGGGCAGAGTTGTAATTTCATGTGGCTGATCCCAAATTTTACAAAAAGAAGACTCAAACCCTAGGCATTACATTATTCCAATTTTCATCATATTCTATCTTTCCCAATAGTTAGGTTTTATTTGTGAGTTCATAGAATCCATACTTGGAGAAGAAAATATTGTATAAATTTTTTGTGAAGAATACATTGGTGTAGCCTCTAAGTGGAGGAATAGCTCACTTCCATTGGAGATTTATGAAAGTCCAAAGTTTGAAGTAACATTCACTTAGTATTCAATAAATCATTTCAATGGAGATCAAGGGAATATCTTTACTTATCTATCTTATGTGTAGCTAAATCTCCCTCTTGGGGTTATGTATGAATAGGGATTAAAGTGTGTATGGTTTGTTATTATTAGCTTCTATGTAGTAGTTCATGTTAATGGGTTTTATCGTTGCTTGACCAATTTGGTTGGGATTTATGGGTGAAATCCCCAAATACCCATATCGGTTTGATGGGTGAAAGCTCCAAACTCTAGAAAGCTCAAAGTCATCTTCAAAAGAAGGGTTTTGGGTAAACTTTAGGAATCTATATCATCCTTGAAAGAGGGATGTAGAGACTAAAGCAATGGGAGATAATTATGTGTGTAGTTTGCTAATCTATCATTATCTTAGACATAAGGGTGCTTGTGAAGTTAACTATACCATGGGTATTATCCTAGAAATAAGGAGGGCTAAATTGAGGTTTGATTACCAATTGTTGAACACACCCATTAGGTATTCGAAAGAATCAATGGGTGAAAGTTTGGTGTTTTATTAAAAGACTAGCATCAAAACCTATAACTAAACCTACCCACATTTGACCTACTAAGAATGAAGTTAACTATTAGTATCCACGTGTCACTTCCCTTAGTAATACATAATCCTAAGATCCGTGCCTAATTGATATAACTCTAATTATTCATAGCCCCAAATTTATACTAGAAAAACCCAAAAAGAAACATTAGTGTTAATACTTATCTCCCCCATTTTTATCTTTGTGTAATATTGGTTTGAATTTAACAATATCCATTATTTCGAATTAAGTTGATTGTCATTCACATTATTCCTTGTGGATTCAATTGACATGTAAGTTGAGCGTTATCAGACAGCCGGACCATACCCAGCTTTTGCTTCTCCACTTTTTTGCTTCTTGGTGATGGACAGTTTGATGGTCCTTTAGGATACTGACGGCCTATCAAACACTATGTCGTCGCTCTCCTTAACTTAAAGCTATGATTTTTCTTGTTTTTGAGTTTGATTCCTGAGAACGAGCACAAAATACGTTAAAAGCACTAACAACTGCTGGAAAATGCAATTATCCATCTCTGAAGATGCAGAATATACAATCATTTTATTAAACTTGAAATCTCTCCAACAATACTATAAAGTCGAAATTTTGCACATATGAAAGATATTTTAAAGTTGCAATGCTTCTCATATTAATATGATGAACAAGTAAAAGAAAAATACGACAAGTGAAAAGAAACGAAAGAAGTATTATAGTTTGATAAAAAAGAAAAATAGATTTTTTATCCAGAGTGTTATGATCCGTTTTCGAAAAAGTCAAAAACGATCCGTAACTTTGTGGATAAGTAAAAAGAAGAAGTCTATTTGATTTTATTTGAAAAATAGCTTAGAGCTGCCACTTAATTTTAAAAAAATTAAGAAACCATTTAAAATGGTGATTTTGAAAGAAAACCTTTAAAAATAATCAAATTCTAGGTAAGGGTTCAAGTAAATTCAAAAGAAGGTGTTAGGCACTTTCAAAAATTCACAAAATGTGGTTCCCAACGGATTAAATTTATTTGGCTAATTTTGAAAAAAAATTATCAAGTTACTTGAAAAAAATCTTATTTTAAGAATCTTGAATTTATTCAAAAATATTCTAAGTAGTAAAATAAAATAAACATCAAAGTTTTGAAATAACTCCAACTTTAATAATTTTATCTGGATTAAGACTTTAGGCTAAATAATTAACCTAACTTCTTAAATGTGGATTTTGAGCCATTAACAACTATGAAAGAATCTAAGTAATTATGAGCTTACGCTTGTCTAAAATAGAGGAATTAAAAATAATATATTAAATAATCAGTATAAAATAAATAATGTAAACTCAAACTCCCCCCCCCCCCCCCCGAGGATTCATCTAAATTAAATAAATTATAAATAAATAAGCAAGTAAATAGAAACAAATAAAGAAAAAAGATGAAATTTGGGCCCTTTCTAGCCTACTTTCAAATTTGTCCAGCTTTTGGGCCTATTCAAATGGACCCTTTTTAGCTGTGTATACCAGTTGTATATCAGCTCTTTTCTCTGCATTTTTACAGTATATTTAATGTATACTGAATGTATATCAGTCCAATATGAACCTTAGGCCTCATTTGGCCATGAAAATCATAGTTTTTCGGAGTTGGAGTAGGAGTTGAAGTTAAAGTTGGAGTAGGAGTTGTGTTTGACCAAGAATATAAAATAAAGTTGTTTTTAAAATTTTGTGAGAGAAGTATGAGTGAACAAAGTGAAAACAAGTTTTACTTGTTTTCACTTTTTCAAATTTCAGAATTATATTTGGAATTTTCATGGCCAAACGCATCTTGTATTCACTTTTTTCACTAAAGTGATAATTTTCCAGAAAAAAATTATTTTCATGGCCAAACGGCTACTTAATGTCAGCATCTTCAGGTTTCTTGATCCATTTTTCATTTTTGCAAGATGTATATCAGCATTTATCATGTATATAAGCCTTGTTTCTTGATGTATTAGTCCATTTTGGACATTGATTAGGGCTTGACTTGAAGGTGATATAGGCCTCTTTGTCCCACTGAGCAATGCAAAGAATGGAGTCCATGTGGACTTAATCGATTCATGTCACATGCAACAAGAAAAGATAAGGAATTAATACAAGCTCCGGTGAAAATGCATAACTAATGATGGCATCCAATTTAGAGTAAGTCAATGATTTTCTCAAAAAAAATCTCAAAACCAACAAAGTAGCAACTAAAATAATATATCATAACCCTATTACAGATTTAGTGGTGCCATAAATTAAGAGAAAAATAAATATGTGACCATCAACTTTGAATTAATCACTTTAATGAGAAAAGAATACCAAGCAGAGAGAATGACATGAACTTTTAAACCCAATTAATTATGCAAGGGATTGTCCAGTGAAGTAACTTGATACATTCACGTTCATGTCTCACCTCTACATTAAATGCAAAGATATGCTAGGAGAAATAGACAAATGAACTCGATGATCAAACCAAATTCAGAACCATTCAAACCCTCGTAGGGATACTTGGGAATCTTTGGGATATGTATACTGATAATACCATTATTAATGATTCACCACAATATCATGTTGGCACACATTGAAAAGATTTACATGCGATTGAATCAATGAAGAAACGGGACGACAAATAAATTTGCAAATCAAACTTTCTGACAAGAAACTATTAACTTTGCTAGTTCAGTTCGAAAAGGGAGATCTCTGAAGCATTGGTAGAAGGATGAGAATCGGGGTTAATCATTCCACCAACTCAAATACTTTTCTATCAAGATTCGCTCAATTCTTTACAGAAAATCCATAGTTTTTTCTAAAAAAAAGTGACATTAAACTTATATTGGTCGTAGCATTCACGCAAAGAGACAGTTTTAGAGACTAACACATCTTTGTTTACCTGTTGAGTTACCACCTCAGCATCTCCCTCTTTACTTACCTTTGGAGGTTCTCCTAGAAGCTCTTTACCACTCCTCAAGGTGATCGCCATAACCTATTTAGATTTTCTATATCTCCGAGCAACCCACCTTATGTCCTAGTATTTAGTGTTTACTGTAACTGCCCTGCCTGCAACTCTAAGCTTCTCTGGGCAGCTTGCGAACTTTTCATGTCTGCAGCCAACTGTGGTTGATTAGCTAGAAGCTGCTTCAACATCTCATCCACGTTGTTAGTTGACTGATTTGTTGAAGCCAGTGGCTATGGGGTCTGTTGTTGTTGTGTGTTCCATGGCTGAGTCTTCCACTTCATGTTGTAGGAATTACCATAATTTGTCCTTTGAGCTTTGCCTACATACATTACTGATTCTGGATTTGTAGCACACGTGGTCGAAGAATGTCAAAATTTTCCACATACCTAGCACCAACTACTCGCTTGCTTACCTGCATTGACTGTTGTTGTAGGCTGTGAAGCTCATAATTTTAGGCAGCTAAACTGAGTGTTTAGCATGTTTTGTAATGCAGCAACCTGAGTTGATAAGGCAGTGAACTGGTCCACCTCCAATATACCCATATTTTTTTCGTGGCACTTCTAGAATATGAATGTCATTCGGGATTTTCTTGTGCTATGCGGTTCAACAATATATATAGCTCATCATAAGTTAATTCCAGTACTTGACCACCTGCAGCTGAATCTAGTAAAATCTTGTATTGTAATCAAGTGCTTTAACAAAAGTATGAGCAAGTACCTCATTGGACTGTTGGTGATGTGGACAATCCCGAACAAGAGCCTTAAACCGCTCCTAAGCATGATAAAGATTCTTGTCTGGCTTCTGTTTGAAGTACACTATCTCATTGCGAAGTCTCGCGGTCTTACCAGACGGGAAAAATTGAATAAGGAATTTTCTGGCTAAGCCTTCCCATGATGTGATTGAATAGGCCAGCTCCACATTCAACCACATTTTTGCTTCCCCCAACAGTTAATAGGGAAAAAGTGTCAGCCTCACATAATCTATATTCACCCCAGTCGGAATAAATGTGTCAGTAATCTTAATGAAATTTTGCCAATGGACTTATGGATCCTCATGTAAAAGCCCTGCAAACTGTCCACAGCTAGTAAGAAGCTACACCATATTGTGCTTTAACTCGAAATTCCCCACAGCAGTTGGTCTTTGAATTGGGGAAGTTAAGTTCGTCGAAAGTGGGACTGCCACTTCCCTACCTTCCTGTGTGTTGCTTGTTGTTCAGCCTTAGGAACGGGATTCTATTGGTCTTCTTGGATTTGAGGAATTCGAGGAATAAGGATTGTTTCTCTCCTCCTTTGATGGAAAGTTGCTCGGGTTTGGGGTCTGATTCAACCAACTCTCGATCCCTTGCCAACTTACAACTTTGAAAACCTGTTTCCTGTAAAAACAAAACCAAGACCAAGCATAAGAACATCAAAAAAATCTAAAAGTAAAACTAAAATAAACAATTGCCAAATTTCAAGTCATGCCAAAAACTTGACAGCACCCAAGCACACACGCAAGTGTATGTGGTCTACCAAGTAGTAAAGTGCCCTTCAAGAAAGCAGAGTTATCGATCCCCCAAGGACTTGATGTAACAACTATTTAATTTCAGTTCACAGTTTAGATTCAATTGGTGCAATAGTAACCAAAAAGAGTTTGTAATTTGTAAACTAAAGTAAAGGAAATAAGGCGTAAAATAAAGTTCTTGAAACAATCAATAGGAGAAACCCCATGGTTAAAGCACTTCGAACAATCATACTATGTAATTGAACTTCATTCGTTAACCTGCTTATCTTGGTTGTTGATTCGTAGGGTTAATTGCATGATCATGGTCTCCCGACCTCTAATCGTTTACCTAATATAGACATTACAACCACATCATTGAGAAGGATGCAATAATCCAACTAAGTGTTCGAAAGCTATCATCCTACGTTTGAATCAAGTAAGGCATCTAAGTACATCCCTATCCTAGATGCTAATTCAAATTCTTTATTTCATAAAAAAAATCATACTTTGTTTATTCCCACGTTCTATCATTCTATTCCCTCTCCCGAGATCACAAGGTCGACAATATGTGTATTTTCCAGGTGATCAATCCATTAAATAGATAAATCAAGAATAAACAAACAACCATTAATGATAACCAAATCAAGTGAACTTAATTCAAAATAATAATACTCATGTTATTGGCTTTAACCCCAAAAAGGGAGTTTGTATCCACTCATAGCCATAATCAACATCCAAATAATTATATGAATGATTAAAACCATAAATGAAACTAAATTAAATAAGTAAAAACCTAAAAAGAAGTTGTGGTAGCCTCCAAAGTTAATCCAATCAATCTAGGGGTTTCAAGATGTTAAAAACGGAGTTTGGGACGTTATATTTATAATAGACAAGTCATAAACCCACTTGGATTAGGTTTCCATGATATTTTATTTTAGTTGGGAAGAATTTTCCTAATTTTGGACATGCGTCGCGGTATAGTGCCAAAGGCCATCACTGGGCACTTTTTCCATAACTAGGCATTTTTCTCCCGATTTTGGTGCTCACCGCGAAGCAGTGTAATCACGTTGACTTACTGTTATTGGACAAATGTCAATTGACTCAACACCGTGATGCGGTGGTTTAACATTTTGGGCCCCTTATGAATCAATGGTGTGCATAACACACCCATTGGCGAATAACATAGCCCACACGCGACCAAAACATTTCAGGGGTCCAAATTGCATCAATTTGTGTATTATGCTTCCATTGATCCATTCCGAGCCTTTTTGAGTTGTTTTCACTCAATTTAAAGCTTTTATATCCATTATATATCATCATAATCCATTCACCAAGCATCCTATATCATTAAACACAACAATTTAGAGCTTAAAACAACACAACATCCAAAACAGTGAATCAAAAACACGAGCTAAGCATAAGCTAATTTCACTTTGATCTTTAACTCATTGTTTTGACTCTTGTCTAGATCCAATTGAACCTTGAACATTATAAACAAGTTGTTTCACATATAAATACGCAATAACAACCTTAGAAACTAATTAAACACATTATATCCCAACATGATAGACTAGACAAACACCTGGTTCAAGCTAGTCACACTAGTTTTCTCGGTTGAATTACAAATGATCAATTTGAATTAAAACTCATGTGAAAATACCATTAAACATTGTAAACAAATACTTGGACACTTGGATGAACATTTATATCATTATCAACATATTAAGCACATGAGTTATCCTCAAAACAAGACTTAAAAGGCTAGAATAGTAGCGCTAGAATGCATAAATACACCCATCACCACCACCCCACACTTAAAGACTTGTTTATCCTCAAACAACTCTTAAATATAATAATCATGAGATAGAAAGACTCCACACATCTACTACAAGCAAGAAATTCAGGCTAGCACTATAATGACTACACATAATCCAAGTTTACAACACCAAGCATGTTATACATAATTGAAAGCTCAAGAATCCTACTTCAAAACATCCTAGCCTCAAGAATGGACACCACAAGTGGAAAACTCATGCATCTTGTTCAATTAAAGACATCATACAATTCACCCTCATTCATCAAGCATGTGCCCTCACAATAAGAGAGTTACCCATAATCACTCATAATAATGCCAATTTAGAACACAATGGGTACAAGAATCAATTTACGCTCACTCTAACAAAGAATTCACAAATTACACATAATAAACCATAAGATTTCCCTTAGTGTCATACGTCATTAATAACCGAGTATTGAATTTAGTATCAAATAAGTCTTTTCCGGGTTGTAATATAGGCTAAGGGATGGGTAGGAACTATTTAGGAATAGTGACTAACCTCTTTAAGCACTTTAATACACTATATTATACATTTAAAACCAATCTCCAACAATCAAATTACACCATTTTTGTCTACCTATTTCTTTTGTTTTTGCCTCATCTCTTTTAAGCGTTTTCACAAACACATGGTGGGTGCAGTGTTTATTACCACATGAATTAATTTTTTTCTTTTTCACAACCATAGTAATATTTCTAGCTCAATGTATATCACACGCAACCACTATACATCAATTATCAACACCAACAACTATTACCTTGGGGCATTAATTTCACCTCTTTCTTCTTATTTCTCAAATTCCTTACTCAATTAACTTTTTATTAAAATTCCTAAGAGCTTTTGGATCAAATTAAGGTTTACCAAAGAAAGGGTTAGGCTACATATGGGGCTTTCAAATAAAAAGCTAAAAGGCTTAATGGGGTTTAACTAAGGTTATGCACAGGGGTAGGTCAAAAGAAGGTATAAAATAAGGCTATCAAAGAAATGCCTAAATCATCTCCTAAACCCACACTCTTTATTTTTCTTTATACACATACCGAGCAAGTTCTAGACATCACATGCAATAAGGAATATACAAAAACCTTACATCACACATGGCTTATGCTCAACTCGCATAGGATCATCATAGACTCTCAACCAATAATAGCATGAATTCAAGTTTAAGCCAACAAGTACAAGGGTCACAAAGATGAGCCTAAGAGTTTCAAAAGTAAACATTCACTCAATCAATATGCTTTTACCAAACAAAACACTTGCACCATGCAATAAAAAATAGAACCCACTCAAATATCTTACATAAAAAACTTAAATTGAGTCAAAAATTAGGAAATTTCCCACCCCACACTTAGAAATCAACTTTTTCCCCAAAGTGAACTTAAAAGTAAGAGATAGAAATACTTCTTGAGGCCTCTAGGCCTAGCTAGTAGCATCTTTCACATTTATGGAATTCGGGGGACCCCACACTCAGTTTTTTCCATGCTCTTCAGCTCAAATTTTTGGTACTCAGACTTCCCATAAACCTGCGACTCAATCAAAAACAAAAACTACGTGAAATAAAAAACTAAAAACTAAAAATAAAATATATCTACTTAACTTGGGTTGCCTCCCCAGCAGCGCCTGATTTAGTGTCGCGGCATGACCCAACTCAACTCAGCCATATTCCTTCATCCTTTTACTCCCTTTTGGAAGCCATTTTCTCATTCTCTTCACCCTTCTTGGGTGTGAATTTTCAAGAGCAGTGGGTTTCTTAACTTTAGCCTTTTTAGACTCATCAACTTTCATCATGCCAGGCTTAGGTGGTAAGAGCTTAGGCTACTCAATCAGGTAGTCCAAAGAGGTCTTTGGTGGACTAACTACCCCACTTGTCCCCTTCAATAACATTGATCATACACAAAGTTTTATAGTGGTACGTTATTTTGGGTGATTTGTAAATATCAAATACCACCTCTTCATTCTCTACCCTCATTTTGAGTGTGCCTTCTCTAATATCAATCAACGCTCCTCCAGTTGCTAAGAATGGATGCCCTAAGATGATTAGAACCTATTCGTCTACCTCAAAATCAAGAACAATAAAGTTAGTAGGAATAATGAATTTACCAACCTTTATGAAGACGTCCTCTATTATTCCTTTCAGATATGCCATTGATTTACCTGTAAGCTACAAAACCATAATGGTCGATCTAGGATTTCCCAAGCCCAATGTGTCAAATAGAGATAGGGGCATCATATTTATGCTCGCCCCTAAGTCACTCAGTGTGTGGACCACTCTACTCCCAATTTAGATAGGGAGAGTAAACTTCCACGAATCTCTCAATTTCTTAGGGATTTTCTATGTCATTATAGTGCTACACTCTTCAGTGAGTGTTATCGCCCCCATATCCTACAATTTTACCTTGTTAGCAATCGCATCCCTCAAGTACTTTGCATACTTGGACATACCCTGCAAAACATCTAACAAAGATAATTTAATATGAAGATCTCTGAATGTATCAAAGAACTTCTTAAACATTGCATCCTCTTTTACTTTAATTTGTCTCTAAGAGAAGGGTAATGGCGGTGTCTTCTTCACTTCTAGTTCAGCAATTTTAGTTTTTAAGTACTCAGACTTCCTTGATTTTTTTAGCAACTTCTTCATTTACATGATGAGTCACCACCTCAGTATCTCCCTCCTTACTTACCTTTGGAGTTTCTCCTTTAAGCTCTTTCCTACTCCTCAAGGTGATCGCCATAACATGTTTTGGATTATTTGTATCTCCAAGCAACCCACCTTGTGGCCTAGTATTAAGTACTTGTTGTAACTGCCCCATCTGCAACTCTAAGCTTCTCTGGGGCAGCTTGCAAATTTTTCATGTTCGCAGTCAACTATGTTTGATTAGCTAGAAGCAGCTTTGAAATTTCTTCCACGTTGCTAGTTGACTGATTTGTTGAAGCCTGTGGCTGTGGGATTTATTATTGTTGTGCTTTCCATGGCAGTCTACCACTTCATTTTGTAGGCATTACCATAATTTGGCCTTTGAGCACTGCCCACATACATTACTGATTCCGAATTTGAAGCACACATGGCTGAAGAATGGCCACTATTTCCACATACCTTATACCAACTACTTATTTACTGAACTGCATTAACTGCTGTTGTAGGTTGTGGAGCTCATAATTTCAGGCTACTAAACTGAGTGTTTATCATGCTTTGTAATGCAGCAACCTGGGCTAATAAGGTAGTGAACTGGTCCACCTTCAATACACCCATAATTTTTTTCATGGCACTTTTAGAATCTGAATGCCATTCAGGATTTCCTTATGCTATGCAGTTCAACAATGTGTACAGGCCATCATAAGTTAATTCTAATGCTTGACCACCTACGTTTGAATCTAGCAAAATCTTGTATTGTGATCAAGTGCTTCTAAAAAAGTATGAACAAGTACCTAATTGAACTGTTAGTGATGTGGATAGTCCCGAAGAAGATCCTTGAACCGCTCCTAAGGATGATAAAGATTATTATCTAGCTTTTGTTTGAAGCACACTATCTCACTGTGAATTCTCGCAGTCTTACCAGATGGGAAAAATCGAATAAGGAATTTTCTAGCTAATCCATCCCATGATGTGATTGAATTAGTCGGCTCCACATTCAACCACCTTTTTCCTTCCCCCAACAGTGAATGGTGAAAAAGTCTCAGCCTCACATAATATGTAGTCACCCCAGTCGGAATGAATGTGTAAGTAAGCTCAATGAAATTCTGCAAGTGGGTTTGTGGATCTCCGTGTGAAAGCCCTACAAACTGTCCACTGCTAATAAGAAGTGGCATCATATTGTGCTTTAACTCAAAATTCCCCCAGCAGCCGGTCTTTGAATTGGGGAAGTTAAGTTCGTCGGAAGTAGGACTGCCACTTCCCTAACCGTCCTACGTGCTGCTTGTTATTCAGCCATAAGAGCGGGATTCTCTTGGTCTTCTTAGATTGAGGAATTTAAGGAAAAAGAATTGTTTCTCTCCTCTTTTGATGGAAAAATTACTTGGGTTTGCGGTTTGATTTAACCAACTCCCTATCCCTTGCCAGCTTACTACTTTGAAAACCTGTTTCCTGCAAAAAAAAAAATCAAGACCAAGCATAAAAATACCAAATAAATCTAAAAGTAAAACTAAAATAAATATTTGCCAAATTTCAAGTCTTCGGCTATGGCGCCAAAAATTTGACAGCGCCCAAGCGCACACGCAAGTGTACGTGGTCTACCAAGTAGTAAATTGGCCTTTATGAAAGTCGAGTTATCGATCCCCCAGGGACTTGATGTAACAACTATTTAATTTCAGTTCACAGTTTAGATTCAATTGGTGCAATAGTAACCAAAAAGAGTTTGTAATTTGTAAACTAAAGTAAAGGAAATAATGCATAAAATAAAGGTCTTGAATCAATCAATCGGAGAAAATCCAGGGTTAAAGCACTTTGAACAATCATACTATGTAATTGAACTTCATTCGTTAACCTGCTTATCTTTGTTGTTAATTCGTAAGGTTAATTGCATGATCATGGTCTCCCGACCTCTAATCATTTACCTAATATGGACATTACAACCACATTTTTGAGCGGAGATGCAATAATCCAATTAAGTGTTTGAAAGCTATCATCCTACGTTTGAATCAAGTAAGGAATCTAAGTACATCCTTGTCCTAGACGCTAATTCAAATTCTTTATTTCATAAAAGAATAAAAATCATACTTTGTTCATTCCCACGTTCTATCATCCTATTCCCTCTCCTAAGATCACAAGGTCGACAATTTATGTATTTTTCAGGTGATCAATCCATCAAATAGATAAATCAAGAATAAACAAACAACCAATAATGATAAGAAAATCAAATGAACATAATTCAAAACAATAATACTCATGTTCTTGGCTTTAATCCCAGAAAGGAACTAATTAAACACATTATATACCAACACGATAGACTAGACAAACACCTAGCTCAAGCTAGTCACACTAGTTTTCTTGGTTGAATTCCAAATGATCAATTTGAATCAAAACTCATGTGAAAATACCATTAAACATTGTAAACATATACTTGAACACTTATATGAATATTTATATCATTATCAACACATTAAGCACATGAATTATCCTTAAAATAAGTCTTAAAAGGCTAGAAAAGTAGCGTTAGAATGCATTAATACACCTAACATTGAAAACCCCTCCCTAAAAAAAACCTCCTTTGAAGAGTGAATAGGAGGGATTTATATATAACCCCAAAATCCTAAATTCATCACGAATTGATGATGTGGGTTAGAAATTTAAGGGTATTTTTGAAATTTTTATGAAGAATCTTCTTGAAAGATAAAGGTGTGAGTTGGAATCGTATGAATTCACACTAATTAGTATGAATCTGAATTTTGAATTTTGTTGATGAGGCATCGTTTGGCATTAGCCATTGGGTTGAAGTCGCGGCTTTGCTGTTGATATGCGACTGTTGTGAGTTATTTTGTTGAAGTTGTTGTTGTTGTTATTGTTGTTGTTCGTTGTTGATCATTGAAATTATTGATATCACGGGGTTGTTTTTGTTTATTTTGTACGTTGGTTGAAGGAAGGGTGTGGGCCGGGTCGACGGTATTGGGCTGGTGTTAAGGAGGCTTTTGAGCCTGTTTGTTATCACGGATGTTATTGGGTCAGCTTGCCTAGTTTTAAAAAATGGGAAGGGGTCTCGGTAGAAATTAGGGCTAAGGGTAGATTAGGTTATTTAAAAAAATAGTCACATGTTAGAATTTTAGTAAAAAAAATTTGAATTTTAACCATGTAAAAAAACACATGGTCAATTGTAATGCAATTATGGCCAATTTGATTTTAATTACAATCAAATTTAATAAATTGACTAAATCAAAATTTAAAATAAATTAACAACTAATTTAATCTCTAGTTTCTTGATGTACTAAAATCAAACAAATATTTTTTCAAATAAATTATTTTTGAGAATAAAAAATATTTAAATCAAGATTTTACCTATTTGAATTAATTTTTAAGCTAGCCCTTGATTAAAATTTAATTTTTAATAAATAATTATTTAAGTAACAAAATTAAACAATCTCATATATTCAAATATGAGAATATATCATCACTACTTAAAATGACAAAATTACCTAGAAAATATTTTGAAAAGTTTTTATTCAAATAAAATAAATATTGTAGTTTTATTTAAAACCAAAGAAACTCAGGATTAAACTTAGCTGTGGAGGAAAAAAAATAGGTGTCAATAACTTTCCCCTCCCTTTGGATAGGGTAAATGCAAGTAACCCTTGGCAAAGAGAGTTTGATGTTCCTGATTTTTATCCGACCATAAATTCACTTTCTCGAAAAGGATTCTCTTTCATGCAAATTTTTCTAGAGTTATGGATGGATCCCCGTATTGGATTTTCTACATATCTTAGGTTACATGAGAATTCAGGCCATTTGGAGTTCATAACGCTTGATTTTAATGCACGATTTTCAAAGATTTCACAAGCTATTCGATTTTTAAATTTTGGTGAAAATAAAAAGCTAGTGAATAAGAGGACTGGGAGGAAGTTAGAATGTAGTCAAGTTTTAAACACGAAGCCTAGCCTATATATTCCAATGATTTAGGAAATCAGATTGCTTGTAGTTCGACTCAATAGGTAGAAAAGATGGTCTTTTATTTCAGCCGATCTTTGGCTCGTGATGAGTGATAAGTTGTTTGAGTTAAGGAAAAGACGCTTGTAATATCATAACCATGAATATGAGATACTTCACATCCATAGGCAAGAATTTACCTGGACATAATTTCCAAAACTTTGAGTGTGTTATCACCCAAATTTGAAGGAAAGAGAAGGTTACTTCCAGTATGAGTTTAGAAATATCTTAAAAGTGAAACTAAAATCAGAATATCTCAAAGTACCCTACATGGCTTTTGAAAGAGGCATGGTTTGATGGTGGTAGAAGTCATCCTTTAGCTCGAGTTCAAAGAGTATTGCTGCTAAGAAAAAGTTTCATGTTGTGCTATGTCCTTTTGAAGTCGTCCACATCTGTGGTTTTGATTTGAGAATTTCATCCTTTTGGATGCTCTCGACAACAACTCAAACAAATGATTAGCTATAAAAGTAGCATTACACAAACTTAAATTGGTGCAAACCTATTTGAGCATGCTATGCTGAGATAGTAGATGAACCAATTTGCACAACCTGTTCTAAGAATATTATGCCACTTTAAATGGGGTGACAACCCAACATGTACCAATAAAAAACAAATGACTTATCTTAAATATAACATACCACTTCGAATGGAGTGACGGTCCAACGTGTCTCATTGAAAGGCGGACGATCTATTTTGACTATAACATGCCACTTTGAATAGAGTGACGGTCCAACGTGTCTCACTGAATAGCGGGCGATCCATTTTGAATGTAACATCCCACTTTGAATAGAGTGACTGTCTAACGTGTATCATTGAATGATGGATGATCCATTTTGAATGTAACATGCCACTTTGAATGGAGTGACGGTCCAACATGTCTCATTGAAAGGTAGACGACCATTTTAAATGTAACATGCCACTTTGAATAGAGTGAAGGTCAAACGTGTCTCATCAAAAAGAGGACGATCCATTTTAGATGTAACATGCCACTATGAACAGAGTGACAATCCAACGTGTCTCATTAAAAGGCGAACGATCCATTTTAAATGTAACATGCCACTTTGAATGGAGTGATGATCCAACGTGTCTCATTGAAAGGTAGATGACCTATTTTGAATATAACATGCTACTTTAAGTGGAGTGATGGTCCAACGTATCTCATTGAAAGGTTGACCACCTATTTTTAATGTAATATGCCACTTTGAACATAGTGATGGTCCAACGTGTCTATTAAACACCTGCATTAAACTTATTAGTAGCAAATGCAATGGAAGGACAATTGTGCAAACCTTGTTTTAATATGCCACACTGAAGGAGGTGACAATCCATAACATAATAAGATATCACTCTGAAGGAGTTAATGGTCCATAACATAATAAGGCGTCACTCTGAAGAAGTGACGGTCCATAACATAATAACATATCACTCTAAAGGAGGTGACATTCCATAAAATAATCACACATCACTCTGAAGGAGGTGACAGTCCATAACATAATAACATGTCACTCTGAAAGAGGTGACCGTCCATAATATAATAACGCATTACTCTGAAGGAGGTGACGGTCCATAACATAATAACATGTTACTTTAAAGAGGGTGACATTCCATAACATAATCACACGTCTCTCTGAAGGAGGTGATGGTCCATAACATAATAACATGTCACTCTGAAAGAGGTGAAAGTCCATAACATAATAAAATGTCTCAAATAAATTGATAGTCCAATGCATTCTCTTAAAGGATGGAAAACACAAATATAATAATATGTGTCCTTTTGAAAGGGTGGATGACCTAAATATAATAAGATGTGTCACGTCATATGGGCTGACAATCCAGTAATTTTCTTGGAGGGTAGAAAACCCTAACATATAAGAAAAGATAGAAGTCGATTTGTTGAACTTTGTTCTTTGAATCAGAAATCCTTAAAAAAACTTGTGCATGTCCTAAGCTTCTGGATGGAATCCTCAAACTTTGAGAGGATTGATTTGTGTTAGTTCTTAGAGGTGGTCTTGCATAACATCACCTGTATAACTCAAACAACACTCACTAATAACATAACAATTTGTTGTAACTAAGCCAAGCGTGTAACAGAAGATGGAGTTTAAGGATAAAGTCATTTAACTCATGATGATTTATAGATAGTATTTTGAATAATATCTCCATATCTCAATCGTTACGGCTGATCATTTACCTACAAAATCAGAGAAAGTGTAAGAGATCATAACAAAGTAATAGAAATATAAGTCAAGAGGAAAATAGAGAAGAGAAGTTGTATGGATTATTATGAATGATGAATCTAGTAATGTCCTTTTTCATACTTAATGTTGTCAACTTTGTGACTTCACCATTCCTGTATCCAAAAAAAATCTTAATTTGAGAGACTGACTGTGTTGGTATTTTCTTTCTCTCCTAATGTACCTTGTTGATCATTAATTTGTAAGCTTTTATGATCTTGAAGTGTAGTTTTGTGGAATTTTTTAGGATCTTCCTCAAAAATTCTGCAATAGTTTATAATATAAAAACTCAAGAACTTTCGTGTAACTTATAACATCATTTAGTATGAAATTTTTGAGATATTCTCAAAAATTCTACCCTAGTCTAGAATGCAAAATACTTGGGTTCCTTGTGTAGCATGAACTTTGAGAACTTCTCAAAACTATGCCTCCATTTCAGCTTTAGCAACGTCCGGTGGTCACCCTTGTAGCAAATATCGAGTTTTGTGAAAATTGTGAGACCTTCTCAAAAATTTCTACCCAGTTACATGCTCCAATGTTATCTCCGTTTAACTTGAATAAAGATTTTCTTGATAAAAAATTGAGATCCTCTCAAAAAATTTATCCCATATTCTATGAAAATCTTATGGAGAATATGATCGAGCTAGTAGGATTTCCAGATATTCCATTGAGGTAGGAATCATACCGAACATAGTTCCACCATAAGATGGAAAAATAAATTTTCTAAAGGGTTTACCAAAGTTGACATAGGTTGCCTACAATTCCATTCTTGAAAATTCAGGTTCAACGTAGTTCGTAGAGCTAAAGAAATATTTAATATTTTGATAACGTGACCGAAGACAATATAAAACACCTATGTATTCCACTAGGGAAATCAAGTCGAACATAGTTCATTACAACTAAAAAGTACGATTGCAAGTAAATCATAAAGTGCGATTACAAGAAAATCAAGCCATAAAGTACGATTACAAGGAAATCAAAATGAGAAAGTATGATTACAAGAAAATAAAATAATAACTTCAAGATGCAAAATAGAAGAACGCCAAAAGTGCGCCTTTGAGGGAACTTCATTCTTCAAGGCAACTGATGATTTCAATGATTACTTTTTGTGATTAGGCAGTGGATTGTTGTTGACATTGGGTGGAGCTTCTGCAAGTGTTATCACCTTTTTGTCAATCAAATCTTAAATTTTGTGCTTGAGAGTGATACATTTCTCGGTATTATGTCCAACAACTCTAGAATGGTAAGCAAATCGCTTGTTTGGATCTTACCAATTTGTAGAAGCGTTTACAAGATTTACTTCAACCCGCTTCTTTCAACCTTTCAAAAAGCTGAGGAAGTGATTCTGCCAATGGCGTAAAAATTCTAGGAGTCTTTCTTTCATGAATGGCACGAAGAGAATTATTTTAATAGTTTTGTGGTGGAGGCTAAGCATATATGTTGCTTTTGTACTGAAGACCGGACAGTGAGTAGGTCGAGCATTGGGTTGGTATCGTGGGGATCGCTTATAGTTGGATGAACCTCCTTGAGTAATTACTCCCATCACTTCTTTTTTGTCTTGATTTCCACTTTCAAAAGAGCCAATCTGGAAACCCTTATGAATAGATTGCAATTATGTCAAATTTATTATCCTCCCTGTCTTGAGGCCATCCTCAATTATTTCTCCAGTCTTGAAAATTTTAGTAAATATTTTTTCAATCATCGTCACCATGAGATCAACATATTCTATATTTAGTGCATGAATGAAATAACAAATTATTTTAGCTTCCTCCATAGGAGGATGTACCCTAGTTGCCTCTTCTCTCCATCGTATGGTATATTCATGAAAACTCTCATTTGATTTTTGCCTTAGCTTTGTGGTAGAATTCCTATCAGAAATAATAGTGACATGAAACTTGTAATGATCCACAAAAGCATTTTTCAAGTCATCCCAAGTGCGCCATTTAGTCACATCTTGTTTATCATACCATTCTAAAGCCTTTCCACTCAAACTTTGACTAAATAGCTTGAATCGTATTCCTTTATTTTTGCCCATGCGAATCAACTTTTCACAATAAGTTTTCAAATAAAATAAGGGATTTCCAGATCCATCAAACTTTTTGAATTTCGAGATCCTATAATCAGGAGGCAACTCAATCTCGAAAAATGCACACAACTCTTCATATTTCACACTTTGATTACTTCCAAGCCCTAAGGCTTCTCATTGCATCTTCTAAAGCCTTGAGCTTTCTATTCACCATCTCGTCAATGCACACCTTGGGATCATTCTCAATTTCAACATAATGATCAGCATCTAGGTGGTATAATCCTAAATTTATGTCATCGGCGGGGCGGTAGCATAGGTGTACATTAGCAAAGTGTGATGCAACAGTTTTATGTTTTGAACCTTTGAAGAAGCATATGTATACACAAAAGAAGTATTCTAGGAAGGATGAACATTCTGCGAAGTTATAAAGTGACCTCTCTGATCAACTCCTTCTGATGTCGAAAGCATAGGCCTTTTTGGTCGAGCATCCAGAGGCAAAGTCATGTTTGAAGAAGTCTAGAAGGTGTTCTGATCTGCATCAACATAAACTTTAGTTCAGCAATTTTTTGTTCCAAACCAGCAACGAACTCTAGGGTTATCTCTCTTACTATTGAAGGACTATGGTCCATTGCCACAGACAAAGTGGAAATTGACTCGAATGACGTGTTTGTCCTGATCAAACTAGGATCCATAGTTGAACGAGTCTTTCTGTTAACCCAAGTATGAACTGATGAGTCTGTAGTTGCTTTCTTGACCTTAGACTATATGAAATACTGATGTTCTGCCAGCGATTACTTTTTCTTTTAGTCTTTGCGAAACGAGCAAGTTTGATTATTGGCACAAATTAGCCTCTCTAAAAGAAAAAAAAATACTCAAAAGATAAAATGTTAGTTCATGATCATAATAATTGACCAAAATAACATACAAACTAAATGACATATATTTGACTTGAAACATACTAGTCCAAAATATGAATAATATCATGTTAACACCTAATTTTTACCCTCCACGACTGAATTTAATTTTGAGTTTCTTTGGTGTTAAATAAAATTAAATTATTTATTTTATCGAATAAATTATTTCAAAAATATTAATTTGGGTAAAATTTGTCATTAAGTAACGAATTATTTATTTTCTTATTAATGTATACGAGAATGTGTTATTTTGTTACTGAAATAACTATTTTACTAAAAATGGGATTTGAATCAAGGACTATCTCGAAACTAATTCAAATGAGTAAAATTTTGAATTAAATATAGTTTGTTCTTAAAAAAATTAATAGTAATTTATTTTTAAAATATTTATTTACTTTCATTGAACCAAGAAGCTTGGGATTAAACTAGTTGTTAATTTGTTTCAATTTTTTGATTAAATTTAGTCAATTAGTTAAATTTGACCTTAATTGAAATCAACTTGATCATAATTGCAGTGCAATTGACCAATTAATTTTTAATTAGGTTAAGATTTAAACATAAATTGATTAAAACCCTAACAGTTTGGCTATTTAATAAATAGCCTAATTCCAACCTTATTGCCCCTCTTCTGTGCCCAAGCCCAACAACAATTACACCACCCTATGAACCCAGATTTGCCCTATACTAGGCCCAACTCCCCAATTCCTTAAACCAAACTGAACCAGCCTCCCCTAACAGGCCCAATACACCCCTGACCCGGCCCACATCTATACTCTCTTTCCCCTTTCTTTTTACACACCAACGATAACAACAGAGCAAATAACATTTAACAGCAAACCCCATAAAAGTATCAACGTTAACAATGACCAAACGACGACAATCAACAAACCAGCAATTTCAACCCGATAACAACATAACAGCGTTCAACAAATAACGTGTCAACAACAGCTTCAACCGTCCCCTTCTTTTACCATTTTTTCCCTCATTGTACAACCATTTATGGCTAAAATAACAGATGATCTTCATCTCTCTCAGTCCATGATTCACCATTTTGGGCAAATAATTAATGACCAACGTCTCTCTTCTTTGTTTACCAGTTTCTTATAAGAAAAATGATGAGATTAATACGTG